>NW_027438405.1:0-125775 GCF_000715075.1 Nicotiana tabacum | reverse complement strand
TATGATTAACCAAATTGTCTAATAACTGGAATAATACAGTTACAATACTATATATGGATTATGTACATTATTAACCAATTACTTAATATAATAACCAAATAAATTATATTACTAATTATTAGTAATTGATCACTTTTATCCGTACATACTATGTTCCCATTACAAGTGTATTAAGTATATATATATTATTGATTAACCCAATTTTACTATTACTAACTGAGTATTATATGGTATATACCTATCATAAGTAATTGACATATATTTGTTATACCAATAACCATATATTTTCAGTATATTAACTATAGTTTGGATATAAATATGATTTCATATTATATATATTTGCGTATTATAGTATGTTAGTATATTAAATAATAGGTTATAATTTAGGTTATTTCATATAATAGTAAGCATAAAGATATATATTATAACCTATATCATGGTATAATAACTAATTATGTAATATCTAGATAATTATTTGGTATAAATTACTACCAAATAATACCAATATTTAATAGTGGTATGATATAAGTCAGTTAATGATTATAGCTCATTATAATTATTATAATATATTTTTAGTGGTCATATATTACAATAAATTATAATATATCTAATTTGCATACATAATTGATATAATATGAATACCTATGATACACATCATTTACTTATCATGTATAGGTATGATTATTACCTATACTAATACATAATAGGATAGTATAGATATACATTATACTATTTATACCAACTTAATTACGTATATCATTAGTAACTAAACAAATACATTAATATCAGGTTTAAATAATATATTGTAATTGATTAAATATTAATCACTACATGTTATATTACCCTAAGTATAGGTGTTAATATCATTATAGGTTTAATACAAAGGATAATACCAATAATCATATCTGTTATAAGTGATAAATATTAATCATGATATAGGTTATAATATATATCTTTATGCTTATAACCCATAGATAATAAATTAATTGTTATCTATTAAATATGTTATAATATAGTAATGTGTTGTGTATTAGTTTAATCTAGAATATATACACAATCTAATGTTAATTATATGTATAATAATCATACCAATATTTAATTATATGTATTGATTAGATTATATAACTATAAGTACAATACTAATAGCCTTATCGTTCATGGTATATTATGTGTCCAAGATTAAATAATATGCTATTATATGGTTAAGCACTAGTTATCATTAAGAGGATATTACCATATTACATACTCAATCACTTAAATGAGCTATAATCATATATCCTAATCATATTTAAACTATATAACCATATAGTAATTATTATATTATATTGTATATAGTATAATATAATATACTATATTATACTATATAGTATATTAATTAACTATTCATATATATAATTTATATATTTCTATATAAATTATAGGTATACAATACTAATTCCCTATGACCTTTCCTCGTTGTTTTGCGTTTCACGGCCAAAAAACTAGAATTCTGCCCGATTCCCATATTTTCGCGAGCTAAAGCCCACGCATTCCGAGTGGGCCCGGGCCCGCCGAACCCTGATCGCATAAACTTTTTCCGTTCCATCAAATACGACCTAAGGAACCATAGTCATCACCCTGCCATGACTGTTCCTCGTTGTTTTATATTTTACGGCCAAAACACCAGAATTTAGCCCGATTACCATAATTTCGTGTGCCGTCTTTCGAGTGGGTCGGGCCCCTCCGGAGCCGGATTGCCTTAAATTTTTCTGGGCCATCAAATACGACCTAAGGAACCATTGTCGCCACCCCGCCATGACTGTTCCTCGTTTGTTTGCGTTTTACGGCCAAAAAACAAAATTTTTGCATGATTCCCATATTTTTGTGTGCTATAACCCACGCCTTCTGAGTGGGCCCGGGCCCCCAGATCGCCAAATAGTTTTCGAGCCATCAAATACGACATAAGGAACCATAGTCACCGCCCCGCCATGACCGTTCCTCAATTTTTGCGTTTTAGGGCCAAAAAACTAGAATTTCGCCCGATTCCCATATTTTCATGTGCTATAGCCCACGCCTTCCGAGTGGTCCCAGGTTCCCCCGAACCGGATCGCCTAAAATTTTTTCGAGCCATCAAATATGACCTAAGGAACCATAGTCACTGCCCCCCCATGACCGTTCCTCATTTCTTTGCAGCCAAAAAACTAGAATTTCGCCTGATTCCCATATTTTCGTGTTCTATAACCCACACCTTCCGAGTGGGCCTGGCCATCCCGGACCCCAATCGCCATAAAATTTTTCGGCCCATGAAATACGACCTAAGGAACCATAGTTACTGCCCCGCCATGACCGTTCCTCATTATTTTGCGTTTTACGGCCAAAAGCCTAGAATTCCGCCCGATTCCCATATTTTCGTGTGCTATAGCCCACGCCTTCCGAGTGGTCCCGGGCACCTGGACGCGGATCGCCTAAAAGTTTTTCGGGCCATAGAATACGACCTAAGCAACCATAGTCACCGCCCCACAATGACCATTCCTCATTTTGTTTTGCGTTTTACAGCCCAAAAACTAGAATTCTGCCCGATTCCCATATTTTTGTGTGCTTCAGCCCACGCCTTCCAAGTGGTCCCGGGCCACCCGGACCTGGATCGCCTAAATTTTTTTCGGGCCATCAAATACGAATTAAGGAACAATAGTCACCGCCCCGCCATCACCGTTCCTCATTTATTTGCGTTTTATAGCTAAAAATAGAATTCCGCCCGATTGCCATATTTTCGTGCGCTTTAGCCCAAGCCTTCTGAGTGGGCCCGAGCCCCCCAGACCTGGATCGCCTAAAAAGATTTTTCCAGGCCATAAAATACGACCTAAGGAACCATAGTTACTGCCCTGCCATGATCGTTCCTCATTTTTTGCGTTTTACGGCCAAAAAACTAGAATTCCGCCTGATTTCCATATTTTCGTGTGCTATAGCCCATGCCTTTCGAGTGGGCCGGGCCCCCGGACTCGGATCGCCTAAACATCGCTATGACCGTTCCCCATTTTGTTTTGCATTTTACGGCCAAGAAACTAGAATTCCGCCTGATTCCTATATTTTCGTGTGCTATAGCCAATGTCTTCCTAGTGGGCCCGACCCCCCGATCCCGGATCGCCTAAATTTTTTTCTGATCCATAAAAAATGACCTAAGGAACCATAGTCACCGCCCCACCATGACCTTTCCTCGTTTTTTTGCGTTTTATGGCCAATAAACTAGAATTCCGCCCGATTCCCTTATTTTCATGTGCTATAGTACACGCCTTCCGAGTGGGCCCGGGCCCCCCGGATCCCGATCGTCTAAAATTTTTCGGGCCATCAAATACGACTTAAGGAACCATAGTCACCACCCCGTCATGATTGCTCCTCGTTGTTTTGTGTTTTACGGCAAAAAAACTAGAATTCCGCCTGATTCAAATATTTTCGTGTGCTTTAGCCCACGCCTTCCGAGTGGGCCCGGGCCCCCAGACCCGGATAGCCTAAAACTTTTCCGAGTCATCAAATACAGCCTAAGGAACCATAGTTACCACCTCGCCATTACCGTTCCTCGTTTTTTAACGTTTTACGGCCAATAAGCTAGAATTCTGCCCGATTCCCATATTTTCATGTGCTATAGCACACGCCTTCCGAGTGGGCCCGGGCCCCCCGGACCCCGATAGCCTAAAATTTTTTGGGCCATCAAATACGACTTAATCAACCATAGTCACGGCCCCGCCATGACCGTTCCTCGTTATTTTGCGTTTTACGGCCAAAAAACTAGAATTCCGCCCGATTTAGATATTTTCGTGTGCTATAGCCCACACATTCCGAGTGGGCCCGGGCTCCGCCGACCGGATCGCCTAAAATTTTTCCTGGATATCAAATACGACCTAAGGAACCATAGTCACCGCCCTCTATGACCGTTCCTTGTTGTTTTGCATTTTACGGCCAAAAAACTAGAATTTCGCCTGATTCCAATATTTTCGTGTGCTATCGCCCATGCCTTCCGAGTGGGCCCGGCCCCCCGGACTCGGATCACCTAAAAGTTTTTCGGACCATCAAATATGACCTAAGGAACCATAGTCACCGCCCTGCCATGACCGTTCCTTGTTTGTTTGCGTTTTACGGCCAAAAAACTAAAATTTCGCCTGATTCCCATTTTTTCGTGTGCTATAGCCCACTCCTTCTGAGTGGTCCCGACCCCCTGGAACCGGATCGCCTAAAATTTTTCTGCATCATCAAATACGACCTAAGGAAACATAGTCACCGGCCCTCCATGACCGTTCCTCATTTTTTTTACGTTTTATGGCTAAAAAACAAGAATTCCGCTAGAGTCCCATATTTTCGTGTGCTATAGCCCACACCTTTCGAGTGGTCCCGCGTACCCCTGGAACCGGATCGCCTAAAATTTTTCCGGGCCATCAAGTAGGACCTAAAGAAATATAGTCAGTGCCCCTCCATGATCGTTCCTCGTTTTTTGTGTTTTACGGCCAAAAAACTAGAATTCAGCCCGATTCCCATATTTTTGTGAGCTTTAGCCCACGCCTTCCGAGTGGGCTCGGTCCCCCTAGACCCGGATTACATAAAAATTTTCCGGGCCATGAAATACGACCTAAGGAACCATAGTCACCACCCCGACATGATCGTTCCTCGTTTGGTTGTGTTTTACAGCAAAAAAACTAGAATTCCGCCTGATTCCCATATTTTCGTGTAATTGAGCCCACGCCTTCCGAGTGGGCCCGGGCCCCCCAGACACGGATCGCCTAAAATAAATTTTCCGCGCCATCAAATACGACCTTAGGAACCATAGTCACTGCCCCTCCATGACCGTTCCTCACTGTTTTGCATTTTACGGCAAAAAAATAGAATTCCGCCCAATTCCCATTTTTTCGTGTGCTATAGCCCACGCCTTCCGAGTGGGCCCGTGCCCCCAGACCCGATCGCTTAAAAATAATTTTTTGGGCCATCAAATATGACCCAAGGAACCATAGTCACTGCCCCCGCCATGACCATTCCTCATTTTTTTGCGTTTTACGGCCAAAAAACTAGAATTTCGCTCGATTCCCATTTTTCGTGTGCTATAGCCCACGCCTTTCGAGTGGGACCAGGCCCCCGGACCCCGATCACCTAAAATTTTTCCGAGCCAACAAATACGACATAAGGAACCATAGTCACCGCCCTGCCATGACCTTTCCTCGTATTTTTGTGTATTACGGCCAAAAAACTTAGAATTCTGCACGATTCCCATATTTACGTGTGCTACATAGCCCACGCCTTCCGAGTGGGTCGGGCCTTCCATAACCAGATCACCTAAAAAATTTTCGGGACATCAAATACGACCTAAGGAACCATAGTCACCACCCTGTAATAACTGCTCCTCGTTGTTTTGCGTTTTACATCCAAAGAACTAGAATTTCGCCCGATTATCATATTTTCGTGTGCTATAACCCACGCCTTCCGAGTGGGCCTGCCCCCCCCCCCCAGAGTAGGATCGCCTAAAAGTTTTTTGGGCCATCAAATACGACCTAAGGAACCATAGTTACCACCTCTCCATGAATGCTCCTCATTTCTTTGCGTTTTACGGCCAAAAAAATAGAATTCCGCTTGATTCCCATATTTTCGTGTGCTATAGCCCACGCCTTCCGAGTGGGTCAGGCCCCCATAACCGGATTGCCTAAATTTTTTTCGGGCCATCAAATACAACCTAAGGAACCATAGTCACCGCCTCGCCATGACCGTTCCTCATTTATTTGCGTTTTACGGCCAAAACACGAGGATTCTGCCCGTATCCCATATTCTTCTTTGCTATAGCCCACCCTTTCCCAATGGGCAGGGCCCCCCGGACCCGGATCGACTAAAATTTTTTCGGGCAATCAAAAATGATCTAAGGATAAATAGCCACCGTCTCGTCATGACCCTTCAACGTTTTTTTTGCGTTTTACGGCCAAAAAACTAGAATTCCGCCCGATTCTCATTTTTTCGTGTGCTATAGCCTACGCCTTCCGAGTGGGCTCGGTCCCCCCAGACCCGGATTACATAAAAAATTTCCAGGCCATAAAATACGACCTAAGGAACCATAGTTACTGCCCTGCCATGATCGTTCCTCATTTTTTGCGTTTTACGGCCAAAAAACTAGAATTCCGCCTGATTTCCATATTTTCGTGTGCTATAGCCCATGCCTTTCGAGTGGGCCGGGCCCCCGGACTCGGATCGCCTAAACATCGCTATGACCGTTCCCCATTTTGTTTTGCATTTTACGGCCAAGAAACTAGAATTCCGCCTGATTCCTATATTTTCGTGTGCTATAGCCAATGTCTTCCTAGTGGGCCCGACCCCCCGATCCCGGATCGCCTAAATTTTTTTCTGATCCATAAAAAATGACCTAAGGAACCATAGTCACCACCCCACCATGACCCTTCCTCGTTTTTTTGCGTTTTATGGCCAATAAACTAGAATTCCGCCCGATTCCCTTATTTTCATGTGCTATAGTACACGCCTTCCGAGTGGGCCCGGGCCCCCCGGACCCCGATCGTCTAAAATTTTTCGGGCCATCAAATACGACTTAAGGAACCATAATCACCGCCCCGTCATGATTGCTCCTCGTTGTTTTATGTTTTACGGCCAAAAAACTAGAATTCCGCCTCATTCAAATATTTTCGTGTACTTTAGCCCACGTCTTCCGAGTGGGCCCGGGCCCCCAGACCCGGATAGCCTAAAACTTTCCGAGTCATCAAATACAGCCTAAGGAACCATAGTTACCACCTTGCCATTACCGTCTCGTTTTTCAACGTTTTACGGCCAATAAGCTAGAATTCCGCCCGATACCCATATTTTCATGTACTATAGCACACGCCTTCCGAGTGGGCCCGGGCCCCCCGGACCCCGATCGCCTAAAATTTTTTGGGCCATCAAATACGACTTAATCAACCATAGTCACGGCCCCGCCATGACCGTTCCTCGTTATTTTGCGTTTTACGGCCAAAAAACTAGAATTCCGCCCGATTTAGATATTTTCGTGTGGTATAGCCCACACATTCCGAGTGGGCCCGGGCTCCGCCGACCGGATCGCCTAAAATTTTTTCTGGATATCAAATACGACCTAAGGAACCATAGTCACCGCCCTCTATGACCGTTCCTCGTTGTTTTGCATTTTACGGCCAAAAAACTAGAATTTCGCCAGATTCCAATATTTTCGTGTGCTATCGCCCATGCCTTCCGAGTGGGCCCGGGCCCCCCGGACTCGGATCGCCTAAAATATTTTTGGACCATCAAATACGACCTAAGGAACCATAATAACCGCCCTGCCATGACCGTTCCTTATTTGTTTGCGTTTTACGGCCAAAAAACTAAAATTTCGCCTGATTCCTATTTTTTCGTGTGCTATAGCCCACTCCTTCTGAGTGGTCCTGGCCCCCTGGAACCGGATCGCCTAAAATTTTTCTGCATCATCAAATATGACCTAAGGAAACATAGTCACCGGCCCTCCATGACCGTTCCTCATTTTTTTTACGTTTTATGGCTAAAAAACAAGAATTCGACTGGAATCCCATATTTTCGTGTGCTATAGCCCACACCTTTCGAGTGGTCCCACGTCCCCCTGGAACCGGATCGCCTAAAAATTTTCCGCGCCATCAAATAGGACCTAAACAAATATAGTCAGTGCCCCTCCATGATCGTTCCTCGTTTTTTGTGTTTTACGGCCAAAAAACTAGAATTCAGCCCGATTTCCATATTTTCATGAGCTTTAGCCCACGCCTTCCGAGTGTGCTCGGTCCCCCTAGACCCAGATTACATAAAAAAATTTTCCGGGCCATGAAATACGACCTAAGGAACCATAGTCACCACCCGACATGATCGTTTCTCATTTTGTTGTGTTTTACAGCAAAAAAACTTGAATTTCGCCTAATTCCCATATTTTTGTGTAATTGAGCCCACGCCTTCCGAGTGGGCCCGAGCCCCCCAGACACGGATCGCCTAAAATAAATTTTCCGCGCCATCAAATACGACCTTAGGAACCATAGTCACCGCCCCTCCATGACCGTTCCTCACTGTTTTATGTTTTACGGCAAAAAAATTAGAATTCCGCCCAATTCCCATTTTTTCGTGTGCTATAGCCCACGCCTTCCGAGTGGGCCCGTGCCCCCAGACCCGGATCACTTAAAAATAATTTTTTGGGCCATGAAATATGACCCAAGGAACCATAGTCACCGCCCCCCTCCATGACCATTCCTCGTTTTTGTTGCGTTTTACGGCCAAAAAACTAGAATTTCGCTCGATTCCCATTTTTCGTGTGCTATAGCCCATGCCTTTCGAGTGGGACCAGGCCCCTGGACCCCGATCACCTAAAATTTTTCCGAGCCAACAAATATGACATAAGGAACCATAGTCACCGCCCCGCCATGACCATTCCTCGTATTTTTGTGTATTACGGCCAAAAAACTAGAATTCTGCACGATTTCCATATTTACGTGTGCTACATAGCCCACGCCTTCCGAGTGGGTCGGGCCTTCCATAACCAGATCACCTAAAAAATTTTCGAGACATCAAATACGACCTAAGGAACCATAGTCACCACCCTGCAATAACTGCACCTCGTTGTTTTGCGTTTTACATCCAAAGAACTAGAATTTCGCCCGATTATCATATTTTCGTGTGCTATAACCCACGCCTTCTGAGTGGGCCTGCCCTCCCCCCAGAATGGGATCGCCTAAAAGTTTTCTGGGCCATCAAATATGACCTAAGGAACCATAGTTACCACCTTGCCATGAATGCTCCTCATTTCTTTGCATTTTACGGCCAAAAAAATAGAATTCCGCTTGATTCCCATATTTTCGTGTGCTATAGCCCACGCCTTCCGAGTGGGTCAGGCCCCTATAACCGGATTGCCTAAATTTTTTTCGGGCCATTAAATACAACCTAAGGAACCATAGTCACTGCCTCACCATGACCATTCCTCATTTATTTGCGTTTTACGGCCAAAACACTAGGATTCCGCCCGAATCCCATATTTTTCTGTACTATAGCCCACCCCTTCCCAATGGGCAGGGCCCCCCGGACCCGGATCGCCTAAAATTTTTTCGGGCCATCAAAAATGATCTAAGGATAAATAGCCACCGTCTCGCCATGGCCCTTCAACGTTTTTTTGCATTTTACGGCCAAAAAACTAGAATTCCGCCCGATTCCCATTTTTTCGTTTGCTATAGCCCACGCCTTCTGAGTGGGCTCGGTCCCCCCAGACCCGGATTACATAAAAATTTTCCATGCCATGAAATACGACCTAAGGAACCATAGTCACCACCCCGACATGATCGTTCCTCATTTTGTTGTGTTTTACAGCAAAAAAACTAGAATTCCGCCTGATTCCCATATTTTCATGTAATTGAGCCCACGCCTTCCGAGTGGGCCCGGCCCCCCCAAAGATGGATCGCCTAAAAAACATTTTCCGTGCCATCAAATACGACCTAAGAAACCATAGTCACCGCCCCTCCATGACCGTTCCTCATTGTTTTGCGTTTTACGGCCAAAAAACTAGAATTCCGCCCGATTCCCATTTTTTCGTGTACTATAGCTCACGCCTTCCGAGTGGGCCCGGGCCCCCAGACCCGGATCGCTTAAAAGTAATTTTTCGGGCCATCAAATATGACCTAAGGAACCACAGTCACCGCCCCCGCCATGACCGTTCCTCATTTTTTTGCGTTTTACGGCCAAAAAACTAGAATTCCGCGCGATTCCCATTTTTTTGTGTGCTATAGCCCACGCCTTCCGAGTGGGATCGGGCCCCCGGACCCCGATCACCTAAAAATTTTTTGGGCCAACAAATACGACATAAAGAACCATAGTTACCGCTCCGCCATGACCGTTCCTTGTATTTTGTGTATTACGGCCAAAAAACTAGAATTCTTCACGATTCCCATATTTACTTGTGCTATATAGCCCAGCCTTCCGAGTGGGTCGGGCCTTCCATAACCAGATCACCTAAAAATTTTCCGGGACATCAAATATGACCTAAGGAACCATAGTCACCACCCTGCAATGACTGCTCCTCGTTGTTTTGTGTTTTACATCCAAAGAACTAGAATTTCGCCCGATTATCATATTTTCGTGTACTATAGCCCACGCCTTCCGAGTGCCCCCCCTCCAGAACAGGATCGCCTAAAAGTTTTCTGGGCCATCAAATACGACCTAAGGAACAATAGTCACCGCCCCGCCATGACTGCTCCTCATTTCTTTGCATTTTAAGGAAAAAGAACTAGAATTCAGCTCGATTCCCATATTTTCGTGTGCTATAGCCCACGCCTTCCGAGTGGGTCGAGCCCCCATAACCGGATCGCCTAAATTTTTTTCGGGCCATCAAATACAACCTAAGGAACCATAGTCACCGCCCCTCCATGACCGTTCCTCATTTATTTGCTTTTTACGGCCAAAACACTAGAATTCCGCCCGAATCCCATATTTTTCTTTGCTATAGCACACCCCTTCCCAATGGGTAGGGCCCCCCGTACCCGTATCGCCTAAAATTTTTTCGGGCCATCAAAAACGATCTAAGGATAAATAGCCACCGCCCCGCCATGACCCTTCAACATTTTTTTGTGTTTTACGGCAAAAAAACTAGAATTCCGCCCGATTCCCATTTTTTCATCTGCTATAGCCCACGCCTTCCGAGTGGGCCCGAGCCCCCCGGACCCCGATCGCCTAAAATATTTCCGGGCCTTCAAATACGATATAAGGAACCATAGTCACCGCCCTACCATGACCGTTCCTTGTTTGTTTGCGTTTTACGGCCAAAAAACTAAAATTTTGCCCGATTCCCATATTTTCATGTGCTATCGCCTTCCGAGTGGGCCCGGGCCCCCCGGACTCCGTTCGCCTAAAATTTTCCTGGCCATCAAATATGACTTAAGCAAACATAGTCACGGCCCCGCCATGACCGTTCGTCGTTATTTTGCGTTTTACATAGCCATTCCTCGTTGTTTTGCATTTTACGGCCAAAAAACTAGAATACCGCCTGATTCCCATATATTCGTGTGCTATAGCCCACGCCATCCGAGTGGGTCCGGGACCCCGGACCCCAATCGCCTAAAATTATTCTAGGCCATCAAATACGACCTAAGGAACCATAGTCACCGCCCCGCTATGGTCGTTCTTCGTTGGTTTGCGTTTTACGGCCAAAAAATAGAATTCCGCCCGATTTCCATATTTTCGTGTGCTAAACCTACGCCTTCTAAGTGGGTCCGGGCCCCCGGACCTCGATTGCCTAAAATATTTCCAAGCCATCAAATACGACCAAAGGAACCATAGTCACCGCCCCTCCATGACCGTTCCTAGTTGTTCTGCTTTTTACGACCAAAAAACTATAATTTCGCCCGATTCCCATATTTTCGTGTGCTACCCCCGCCTTCCGAGTGGGCTCGGGTCCCCCAAAACCGAATTGCCTAACATTTTTCCATGCCATAAAATATGACCTAAGGAACCATAGTCACCGCCCCGCCATTGCCGTTCCTCGTTGTTTTGCGTTTTACATTCAAAAAACTAGAATTTCGCCCGATTCCCATATATTCATGTGCTATAGCCAACGCCTTCCTAGTGGGTCATGGTCCCCTGGACCACGATCGCCTAAAATATTTTCGGGCTATCAAATCCGACCTAAGGAACCATAGTCACCGCCCTGCCATGACCGTTCCTCGTTGTTTTGCTTTTTACGACTAAAAAACTAGAATTTTATCCGATTCCCATATTTTCGTGTACTCTAGCCCACGCCTTCTGAGTGGGCCAGGGTCCCACGAAACCGGATTGCCTAACAATTTCCCAGGCCATCAAATACGACATAAGGAACCATAGTCACCGCCCCGCCATGGCCGTTCCTCGTTGTTTTACGGACAAAAAACTAGAATTCCGCCCGATTCCCATATATTCGTGTGCTATAGCCCACGCCTTCCTAGTGGGTTCTGGGCCCCCGGACCCGAATCGCCTAAAATATTTTTGGCCTATCAAATACGACCTAAGGAACCATAGTCACCGCCCCTCCATGGCCATTCCTCGTAGTTTTGCATTTTACGGCCCAAAAACTAGAATTCCGCTCATTCCCATATATTCGTGTGCTATAGCCCACGCCTTCCGAGTGGGTCCAGGCCCCCCGGACCCCGATCGCCTAAAATTATTCCGGGCCATCTAATACGACCTAAAGAACCATAGTCACCGCCCAGCCGTGGCCGTTCCTCATTGTTTTGCATTTTACAGCCAAAAAACTAGAATTTCGCCCGATTCTCATATTTTCGTGTGCTATAGCCCATGCCTTCCGAGTGGGTCCGGGCCCCCAGACCCCGATCGCCTAAAATTATTCGGGGCCATTAAATACAAACTAAGGAACTATAGTCACCGCCCCGCCATGGCCGTTCCTCGTTGTTTTGCGTTTTACGGCCAAAAAACTAGAATTCCCCCCGATTCCCATATATTCGTGTGCTATGCCCACGCCTTCCGAGTGGGACCAGGCCCACCGGACACCGATCGCCTAAAATTATTCCGGGCCATCAAATACGAGCTAAGGAACCATAGTCACTGCCCAACCATGGCCGTTCCTCGTTGTTTTGCATTTTACAACCAAAAAACTAGAATTTCGCTCGATTCCCATATTTTCGTGTGCTATATAGCCCATGCCTTCCGAGTGGGTCCGTGCCCCCAGACCCCGATCGCCTAAAATTATTCGGGGCCATCAAATACGACCTAAGGAACCATAGTCACCGCCCCGCCATGGCCGTTCCTCGTTGTTTTGCGTTTTACGGCCTAAACACTAGAATTCCGCCCGATTCCCATATATTCATGTGCTATAGCCCACACCATCCGAGTGGGTACTGGCTCCCGAACGCCGATCGCTTAAAATTATTCTGGGCCATCAAATACGACCTAAGGAACCATAGTCACCGCCTCGCCGTGGTCGTTCCTCGTTGTTTTACAATTTACGGCACAAAAACTAGAATTTCACCCGATTCCCATATTTTTGTGTCTTATAGCCCATGCCTTCCGAGTGGGTCTGAGTCCCCGGACACCGAGCGCCTAAAATTATTCGGGGCCATCAAATACGACCTAAGGAACAATAGTCACCACCCCCTGGTCGTTCCTCGTTGTTTTGCATTTTACGGCCAAAAAACTAGAATTCCGCCCGATTCCCATATATTTGTGTGCTATAGCCCACGCCTTCCGAGAGGGTCCGGGACCCCGGACCCCGATCGCCTAAAATTATTATAGGCCATCAAATACGACCTAAGAAACCATAGTCACTGCCCCACCATGGCCGTTCTTCGTTGGTTTGCATTTTACGGCCAAAAAACTAGAATTCTGCCTGATTCCCATATATTTGTGTGCTAAGCCCACGCCTTACCATTTGCCTAAAAATTTTCCAACCCATCAAATACGACCTAAGGAACCATAGTCACCTCCCAGTCGTGGCCGTTCCTCGTTGTTTTTGCATTTTACTGCCAAAAAACTAGAATTTCGCTCGATTCTCATATTTTTGTGTGCTATAGCCCATGCCTTCCGAGTGGGTCCGGGGTCCTAAAATTATTCGGGGCCATCAAATACGACCTAAGGAACCATAGTCACCGCCCCGCCATGGACGTTCCTCGTTGTTTTGCATTTTACGGCCAAAAAACTAGAATTCCGCACGATTCCCATATTTTCGTGTGCTATAGCCCACGCCTTCCGAGTGGGTCCGGCACCCCGGACCCCGATCGCCTAAAATTATTCCAGGCCATCAAATACAACCTAAGGAACCATAGTCACCGCCCCTCCATGACCGTTCCTCGTTGTTTTGCTTTTTACGACCAAAAAACTAGAATTCTGCCCGATTCCCATATTTTCGTGTGCTGCCCCCGCCTTCCGAGTGGGCCCGCGTCCCCCAAAACCGGATTGCCTAACATTTTTCCAGGCCATCAAATACGACCTAAGGAACCATAGTCACCGCCCTTCCATTGCCGTTCCTCCTTGTTTTGCGTTTTACGTTCAAAAAACTAGAATTTCGCCCGATTCCCATATATTCGTGTGCTATAGCCAACGCCTTCCTAGTGGGTCCGGGTCCCCCGGCCCCCGATCGCCTAAAATTTTTCCGGGCTATCAAATCCAACCTAAGGAACCATATTCACCGCCCTGCCATGACCGTTCCTCGTTGTTTTGCTTTTTACGACCAAAAAACTAGAATTATATCTGATTCCCATATTTTCGTGTACTCTAGCCCACGCCTTCCGAGTGGGCCAGGGTCCCACAAAACCGGATTGCCTAACAATTTTCCAGGCCATTAAATACGACCTAAGGAACCATAGTCACCGCCCCGCCATGGCCGTTCTTCATTGTTTTGCGTTTTACGGCCAAAAATCTAGAATTCTGCCCGATTCCCATATTTTCGTGTGCTGCCCCCGCCTTTCGAGTGGGCCCGTGTCCACCAAAATCGGATTGCCTAACATTTTTCCAGGCCATAAAATACGACCTAAGGAACCATAGTCTCCGCCCTGCCATTGCCATTCCTCGTTGTTTTGCGTTTTACGTCCAAAAAACTTGAATTTTGCCTGATGCCCATATATTCGTGTGCTATAGCCAACGCCTTCCTAGTGGGTCTGGGTCCCCCGGCCCCCGATCGCCTAAAAATTTTTCGGGGTATCAAATCCGACCTAAGGAACCATATTCACCGCCCGGCCATGACCGTTCCTCGTTGTTTTGCTTTTTACGACAAAAAAAACTAGAATTTTGTCTGATTCCCATATTTTCGTGTACTCTAGCCCACGCCTTCCGAGTGGGTTCCCGGCCCCCCGGACCCCAATCGCCTTAAATATTTTCGGCCTATCAAATACGACCTAAGGAACCATAGTCACCGGCCCTCCATGGCCGTTCGTCGTAGTTTTGCATTTTACGGCCAAAAAATAAGAATTCCGCCCGATTCCCATATATTCGTGTGCCATAGCCTACGCCTTCCGAGTGGGTCCGGGGCCCCCGGACCCCGATCGCCTAAAATTATTCCGGGCCATCAAATACGACCTAAAGAACCATAGTCACCGCCCAGCCGTGGCCGTTCCTCGTTGTTTTGCATTTTACGGCCAAAACACTAGAATTTCGCTCGATTCCCATATTTTCGTGTGCTATATAGCCCATGCCTTCCGAGTGGGTCCGTGCCCCCGGACCCCGATCGCCTAAAATTATTCGGGGCCATCAAATACGACCTAAGGAACCATAGTCACCACCCCGCCATGGCCGTTCCTCGTTGTTTTGCGTTTTACGGCCTAAACACTAGAATTCTGCCCGATTCCCATATATTCATGTGGTATAGCCCACACCATCCGAGTGGGATCGGGCCCCCTGTACCCCGATTACCTAAACTTTTTCTGAGCCATCAAATACGACCTAAGGAACCATAGTCACCGCCAGCCGTGGCCGTTCCTCATTGTTTTGCATTTTGCGGCAAAAAAACTAGAATTTCTCCCGATTCCCAAATTTTCGTGTGCTATAACCCATGCCTTCCAAGTAGGTCTGGCCCCCCGGACCACAATCGCCTATAATTATTCGAGGCCATCAAATACGACCTAAGGAACCATAGTCACCGCCCCGCAATGGCCGTTCCTCGTTGTTTTGCATTTTACAACCAAAAAACTAGAATTTCGCTCGATTCCCATATTTTCGTGTGCTATATAGCCCATGCCTTCCGAGTGGGTCCGTGCCCCCAGACCCCGATCGCCTAAAATTATTCGGGGCCATCAAATACGACCTAAGGAACCATAGTCACCGCCCCGACATGGCCGTTCCTCGTTGTTTTGCATTTTACGGCCTAAACACTAGAATTTCGCTCGATTCCCATATATTCATGTGCTATAGCCCACACCATCCGAGTGGGATCGGGCCCCCTGTATCCCGATTACCTAAACTTTTTCTGAGCCATCAAATACGACCTAAGGAACCATAGTCACTGCCAGCCGTGGCCGTTCCTCGTTGTTTTGCGTTTTAGGGCCAAAAAACTAGAATTTCGCCCGATTCCCATATTTTCGTGTGCTATAGCCCACGTCTTTCGAGTGGGTACTGGCTCCCGGACACCGATCGCTTAAAATTATTCTGGGCCATCAAATACGACCTAAGGAAGCATAGTCACCGCCTCGCCGTGGTCGTTCCTCGTTGTTTTACAATTTACGGCACAAAAACTAGAATTTCACCCGATTCCCATATTTTTGTGTCCTATAGCCCATGCCTTCCGAGTGGGTCTGAGTCCCCGGACACCGAGCGCCTAAAATTATTCGGGGCCATCAAATACGACCTAAGGAACAATAGTCACCACCCCCTGGTCGTTCCTCGTTGTTTTGCATTTTACGGCCAAAAAACTAGAATTTCGCCCGATTCCCATATATTCGTGTGCTATAGCCCACGCCTTCCGAGAGGGTCCGGGACCCCGGACCCCGATCGCCTAAAATTATTATAGGCCATCAAATACAACCTAAGAAACCATAGTCACCGCCCCACCATGGCCGTTCTTCGTTGGTTTGCATTTTACGGCCAAAAAACTAGAATTCTGCCTGATTCCCATATATTTGTGTGCTAAGCCCACGCCTTACCATTTGCCTAAAAATTTTCCAACCCATCAAATACGACCTAAGGAACCATAGTCACCTCCCAGCCGTGGCCGTTCCTCATTGTTTTTGCATTTTACTACCAAAAAACTAGAATTTCGCTCGATTCCCATATTTTTGTATGCTATAGCCCATGCCTTCCGAGTGGGTCCGGGGTCCTAAAATTATTCGGGGCCATCAAATACGACCTAAGGAACCATAGTCACCGCCCCGCCATGGACGTTCCTCGTTGTTTTGCATTTTACGGCCAAAAAACTAGAATTCCGCACGATTCCCATATTTTCGTGTGCTATAGCCCATGCCTTCCGAGTGGGTCCGGCACCCCGGACCCCGATCGCCTAAAATTATTCCAGGCCATCAAATACAACCTAAGGAACCATAGTCACCGCCCCTCCATGACCGTTCCTCGTTGTTTTGCTTTTTACGACCAAAAAACTAGAATTCTGCCCGATTCCCATATTTTCGTGTGCTGCCCCCGCCTTCCGAGTGGGCCCGCGTCCCCCAAAACCGGATTGCCTAACATTATTTCAGGCCATCAAATACGACCTAAGGAACCATTGTCACCGCCCTTCCATTGCCGTTCCTCCTTGTTTTGCGTTTTACGTTCAAAAGACTAGAATTTCGCCCGATTCCCATATATTCGTGTGCTATAGCCAACACCTTCCTAGTGGGTCCGGGTCCCCCGGCCCCCGATCGCCTAAAATTTTTCCGGGCTATCAAATACAACCTAAGGAACCATATTCACCGCCCTGCCATGACCGTTCCTCGTTGTTTTGCTTTTTACGACCAAAAAACTAGAATTATATCTGATTCCCATATTTTCGTGTACTCTAGCCCACGCCTTCCGAGTGGGCCAGGGTCCCACGAAATCGGATTGCCTAACAATTTTCCAGGCCATTAAATACGACCTAAGGAACCATAGTCACCGCCCCGCCATGGCCGTTCTTCGTTGTTTTGCGTTTTACGGCCAAAAATCTAGAATTCCGCCCGATTCCCATATTTTCGTGTGCTGCCCCCGCCTTCCGAGTGGGCCCGCGTCCACCAAAACCGGATTGCCTAACATTTTTCCAGGCCATCAAATACGACCTAAGGAACCATAGTCTCCGCCCTGCCATTGCCATTCCTCGTTGTTTTGCGTTTTACGTCCAAAAAACTAGAATTTTGCCCGATGCCCATATATTCGTGTGCTATAGCCAACGCCTTCCTAGTGGGTCTGGGTCCCCCGGCCCCCGATCGCCTAAAAATTTTTCGGGGTATCAAATCCGACCTAAGGAACCATATTCACCGCCCGGCCATGACCGTTCCTCGTTGTTTTGCTTTTTACGACAAAAAAAACTAGGATTTTGTCTGATTCCCATATTTTCGTGTACTCTAGCCCACGCCTTCCGAGTGGGTTCCCGGCCCCCCGGACCCCAATCGCCTAAAATATTTTCGGCCTATCAAATACAACCTAAGGAACCATAGTCACCGGCCCTCCATGGCCGTTCGTCGTAGTTTTGCATTTTACGGCCAAAAAATAAGAATTCCGCCCGATTCCCATATATTCGTGTGCCATAGCCTACGCCTTCCGAGTGGGTCCGGGGCCCCCGGACCCCGATCGCCTAAAATTATTCCGGGCCATCAAATACGACCTAAAGAACCATAGTCACCGCCCAGCCGTGGCCGTTCCTCGTTGTTTTGCATTTTACGGCCAAAACACTAGAATTTCGCTCGATTCCCATATTTTCGTGTGCTATATAGCCCATGCCTTCCGAGTGGGTCCGTGCCCCCGGACCCCGATCGCCTAAAATTATTCGGGGCCATCAAATACGACCTAAGGAACCATAGTCACCGCCCCGCCATGGCCGTTCCTCGTTGTTTTGCGTTTTACGGCCTAAACACTAGAATTCTGCCCGATTCCCATATATTCATGTGGTATAGCCCACACCATCCGAGTGGGATCGGGCCCCCTATACCCCGATTACCTTAACTTTTTCCGAGCCATCAAATACGACCTAAGGAACCATAGTCACCGCCAGCTGTGGCCGTTCCTCGTTGTTTTTCATTTTGCGGCAAAAAAACTAGAATTTCTCCCGATTCCCAAATTTTCGTGTGCTATAACCCATGCATTCCAAGTGGGTCTGGCCCCCCGGACCACAATCGCCTATAATTATTCGAGGCCATCAAATACGAACTAAGGAACCATAGTCACCGCCACGCAATGGCCGTTCCTCGTTGTTTTGCGTTTTAGGGCCAAAAAACTAGAATTTCGCCTGATTCCCATATTTTCGTGTGCTATAGCCAACGCCTTTCGAGTGGGTATGGGCTCCCGGACCCCGATTGCTTAAAATTATTCTGGGCCATTAAATACGACCTAAGGAACCATAGTCACCGCCTCGCCGTGGTCGTTCCTCATTGTTTTACAATTTATGGCACAAAAACTAGAATTTCACCCGATTCCCATATTTTCGTGTGCTATAACCCATGCCTTCCGAGTGGGTCTGAGTCCCCGGACACCGAGCGCCTAAAATTATTCGGGGCCATCAAATACGACCTAAGGAACAATAGTCACCACCCCCCTGGTCGTTCCTCGTTGTTTTGCATTTTATGGCCAAAAAACTAGAATTCCGCCCGATTCCCATATATTCGTGTGCTATAGCCCACGCCTTCCGAGAGGGTCCGGGACCCTGGACCCCGATCGCCTAAAATTATTATAGGCCATCAAATACGACCTAAGAAACCATAGTCACCGCCCCACCATGGCCGTTCTTCGTTGGTTTGCATTTTACGGCCAAAAAACTAGAATTCCGCCTGATTCCCATATATTTGTGTGCTAAGCCCACACCTTACCGTTTGCCTAAAAATTTTCCAAGCCATCAAATACGACCTAAGGAACCATAGTCACCTCCCAGCCGTGGCCGTTCCTTGTTGTTTTTGCATTTTATTGCCAAAAAACTAGAATTTCGAACGATTCCCATATTTTCGTGTGCTATAGCCCATGCCTTCCGAGTGGGTCCGGGGTTCTAAAATTATTCGGGGCCATCGAATACGACCTAAGGAACCATAGTCACTGCCCCGCCATGGCCGTTCCTCGTTGTTTTGCATTTTACGGCCAAAAAACTAGAATTCCGCACGATTCCCATATTTTCGTGTGCTATAGCCCACGCCTTCCGAGTGGGTCCGGCACCCCGGACCCCGATCGCCTAAAATTATTCCAGGCCATCAAATACAACCTAAGGAACCATAGTCACTGCCCCTCCATGACCGTTCCTCGTTGTTTTGCTTTTTACGACCAAAAAACTAGAATTCTGCCCGATTCCCATATTTTCGTGTGCTGCCCCCGCCTTCCGAGTGGGCCCGCGTCCCCCAAAACCGGATTGCCTAACATTTTTCTAGGCCATCAAATACGACCTAAGGAACCATAGTCACCGCCCTGCCATTGCCGTTCCTCGTTGTTTTGCATTTTACGTTCAAAAAACTAGAATTTCGCCCGATTCCCATATATTCGTGTGCTATAGCCAATGCCTTCCTAGTGGGTCCGGGTCCCCCGGCCCCCGATCGCCTAAAAGTTTTCCGGGCTATCAAATCCGACCTAAGGAACCATATTCACCGCCCTGCCATGACCGTTCCTCGTTGTTTTGCTTTTTACGACCAAAAAACTAGAATTATATCTAATTCCCATATTTTCGTGTACTCTAGCCCACGCCTTCCGAGTGGACCAGGGTCCCACGAAACCGGATTGCCTAACAATTTTCCAGGCCATCAAATACGACCTAAGGAACCATAGTCACCGCCCCGCCATGGCCGTTCTTCATTGTTTTGCGTTTTACGGCCAAAAATCTAGAATTCCGCCCGATTTCCATATTTTCGTGTGCTGCCCCCGCCTTCCGAGTGGGCCCGCGTCCACCAAAACCGGATTGCCTAACATTTTTCCAGGCCATCAAATACGCCCTAAGGAACCATAGTCACCGCCCTACCATTGCCATTCCTCGTTGTTTTGCGTTTTACGTTCAAAAAACTAGAATTTCGCCCGATGCCCATATATTCGTGTGCTATAGCCAACGCCTTCCTAGTGGGTCCGGGTCCCCCGGCCCCCGATCGCCTAAAAATTTTCCGGGGTATCCAATCCGACCTAAGGAACCATATTCACTGCCCTGCCATGACCGTTCCTCGTTGTTTTGCTTTTTACGACCAAAAAACTAGAATTTTGTCCGATTCCCATATTTTCGTGTACTCTAGCCCACGCCTTCCGAGTGGGTTCCGGGCCCCCGGACCCCAATCGCCTAAAATATTTTCGGCCTATCAAATACGACCTAAGGAACCATAGTCACCGGCCCTCCATGGCCGTTCCTCGTAGTTTTGCATTTTACGGCCAAAAAATAAGAATTCCGCCCGATTCCCATATATTCGTGTGCTATAGCCTACGCCTTCCGAGTGGGTCCGGGGCCCCCGGACCCCGATCGCCTAAAATTATTTCGGGCCATCAAATACGACCTAAAGAACCATAGTCACCGCCCAGCCGTGGCCGTTCCTCGTTGTTTTGCATTTTACGGCCAAAAAACTAGAATTTCGCTCGATTCCCATATTTTCGTGTGCTATATAGCCCATGCCTTCCCAGTGGGTCCGTGCCCCTGGACCCCGATCGCCTAAAATTATTCGGGGCCATCAAATACGACCTAAGGAACCATAGTCACCGCCCCGCCATGGTCGTTCCTCGTTGTTTTGCGTTTTACGGCCTAAACACTAGAATTCCGCCCGATTCCCATATATTCATGTGGTATAGCCCACACCATCCGAGTGGGATCGGGCCCCCTATACCCCGATTACCTAAACTTTTTCCGAGCCATCAAATACGACCTAAGGAACCATAGTCACCACCAGCCGTGGCCGTTCCTCGTTGTTTTGCATTTTGCGGCAAAAAAACTAGAATTTCGCCTGATTCCCAAATTTTCGTGTGCTATAACCCATGCCTTCCAAGTGGGTCCGCCCCCCGGACCACAATCGCCTATAATTATTCGAGGCCATCAAATACGACCTAAGGAACCATAGTCACCGCCCCGCCATGGCCGTTCCTCGTTGTTTTGCGTTTTAGGGCCAAAAAACTAGAATTTCGCCTGATTCCCATATTTTCGTGTGCTATAGCCCACGCCTTTCGAGTGGGTACGGGCTCCCGGACCCCGATCGCTTAAAATTATTCTGGGCCATCAAATACGACCTAAGGAACCATAGTCACCGCCTCGCCGTGGTCGTTCCTCGTTGTTTTACAATTTACGGCACAAAAACTAGAATTTCACCCGATTCCCATATTTTCGTGTGCTATAGCCCATGCCTTCCGAGTGGGTCTGAGTCCCCGGACACCGAGCGCCTAAAATTATTCGGGGCCATCAAATATGACCTAAGGAACAATAGTCACCATCCCCCTAGTCGTTCCTCGTTGTTTTGCATTTTACGGCCAAAAAACTAGAATTCCACCCGATTCCCATATATTCGTGTGCTATAGCCCACGCCTTCCGAGAGGGTCCGGGACCCCGGACCCCGATCGCCTAAAATTATTATATGCCATCAAATACGACCTAAGAAACCATAGTCACCGCCCCACCATGGCCGTTCTTCGTTGGTTTGCATTTTACAGCCAAAAAACTAGAATTTCGCCTGATTCCCATATATTTGTGTGCTAAGCCCACGCCTTACCGTTTGCCTAAAATTTTTCCAAGCCATCAAATACGACCTAAGGAACCATAGTCACCTCCCAGCCGTGGCCGTTCCTCGTTGTTTTTGCATTTTACTGCCAAAAAACTAGAATTTCGCTCGTTTCCCATATTTTCGTGTGCTATAGCCCATGCCTTCCGAGTGGGTCCGGGGTCCTAAAATTATTCGGGGCCATCGAATATGACCTAAGGAACCATAGTCACCGCCCCGCCATGGCCGTTCCTCGTTGTTTTGCATTTTACGGCCAAAAAACTAGAATTTCGCACGATTCCCATATATTCGTGTGCTATAGCCCACGCCTTCCGAGTGGGTCTGGGACCCCGGACCCCGATCGCCTAAAATTATTCTAGGCCATCAAATACAACCTAAGGAACCATAGTCACCGCCCCTCCATGACCGTTCCTCGTTGTTTTGCTTTTTACGACAAAAAAATTAGAATTCTGCCCGATTCCCATATTTTCGTGTGCTGCCCCCGCCTTCCGAGTGGGCCCGCGTCCCCCAAAACCGGATTGCCTATCATTTTTCCAGGCCATCAAATACGACCTAAGGAACCACATTCACTGCCCTGCCATTGCCGTTCCTCGTTGTTTTGCGTTTTACGTTCAAAAAACTAGAATTTCGCCTGATTCCCGTATATTCGTGTGCTATAGCCAACGCATTCCTAGTGGGTTCGGGTCCCCCGGCCCCCGATCGCCTAAAATTTTTCCGGGCTATCAAATCTGACCTAAGGAACCATATTCACCGCCCTGCCATGACCGTTCCTCGTTGTTTTGCTTTTTATGACCAAAAAACTAGAATTATGTCTGATTCCCATATTTTCGTGTACTCTAGCCCACGCCTTCCGAGTGGGCCAGGGTCCCACGAAACCGGATTGCCTAACAATTTTCCAGGCCATCAAATACGACTTAAGGAACCATAGTCACCGCCCCGCCATGGCCGTTCTTCGTTGTTTTGCGTTTTACGGCCAAAAATCTAGAATTCCGCCCGATTCCCATATTTTCGTGTGCTGCCCCCGCCTTCCGAGTGGGCCCGCGTCCACCAAAACCGGATTGCCTAACATTTTTCCAGGCCATCAAATACGACCTAAGGAACCATAGTCATCGCCCTGCCATTGCCATTCCTCGTTGTTTCGCGTTTTACGTTCAAAAAACTAGAATTTTGCCCGATTCCCATATATTCGTGTGCTACCAACGCCTTCCTAGTGGGTCCGGGTCCCCCGGCCCCCTATCGCCTAAAAGTTTTCCGGGGTATCAAATCCGACCTAAGGAACCATATTCACCGCCCTGCCATGACCGTTCCTCGTTGTTTTGCTTTTTACGACCAAAAAACTAGAATTTTGTCTGATTCCCATATTTTCGTTTACTCTAGCCCACGCCTTCCGAGTGGGTTCCGGGCCCCCGGACCCCAATCGCCTAAAATATTTTCGGCCTATCAAATACGACCTAAGGAACCATAGTCACCGGCCCTCCATGGCCGTTCCTCGTAGTTTTGCGTTTTACGGCCAAAAAATAAGAATTCCGCCCGATTCCCATATATTCGTGTGCTATAGCCTACGCCTTCAATCGCCTAAAATTATTCCGGGCCATCAAATACGACCTAAAGAACCATAGTCACCGCCCAGCCGTGGCCATTCCTCGTTGTTTTGCATTTTACGGCCAAAAAACTAGAATTTCGCCCGATTCCCATATTTTTGTGTGCTATAGCGCATGCCTTCCGAGTGGGTCCGGGCCCCCAGATCCCGATCGCCTAAAATTATTCGGGGCCATCAAATACGAACTAAGGAACCATAGTCACCGCCACCGCCCCGCCATGGCCGTTCCTCGTTGTTTTGCATTTTACGGCCAAAAAATTAGAATTCCCCTCATTCCCATATATTCGTGTGCTATATAGTCCCCTCTACCCCGATCGCCTAAACTTTTTCCGAGCCATCAAATACGACCTAAGGAACCATAGTCACCACCCATCCGTGGCCGTTCCTCGTTGTTTTGCATTTTACGACAAAAAAACTAGAATTTCGCCCGATTCCCATATTTTCGTGTGCTATAATCCATGCCTTCCAAGTATGGCTGTCCAACGGGACGGGACGGGACAGAATTAACGGGACGGGACGGGATGACATTTAGCCGGGACGGTGGCGGAACGGGACGAAACGGGACGGGACAAACGGGACGAAATGGTAGTCCCATCCCGTCCCGCTAACAAACGGGACGGGACGGGATGGGACGGGACGGACGGTAGGCCCATCCCATCCCGCTAACAAACGGGACGAGACGGGACGAGATGGGACGGGATGGGACGGGATGGGACGGGACGGGTTCGCGGGCCTTAAGTGTCGTTTTAAAAAAACAAATTATTTAAGCATTGAGTTTGGAAACCGTTATTCTTTTGACAATTACTAAGTTTTTAAAGTTTGCAACAACTAGTTTTTTGAGTTATTTAATAAACTTAAAAATTAAACGGAAATTAGAAAACTTAGTAGAGAATTATAAAATAATAAAACAAAAGACTTGTAATGAAATATTCTAGTAATTATAAATTTATAATAGAATTATAATTTATTTAATATAATTTCAAGCCACTAAGTAACTAAGTAAGAGTGTAAGACAATTCATAAAAACAATTCAACGCTTAGAGCCTTTTATTTTATTAATAGAACTTTCAAATCTCACATACAAATATAATTCTTTTGAAGAGCACCTAATCTACGGCTCTACGCAGCCACCTTCTAGGAAGGGTTCTATTTGAACTAGGCCTCTTAGTAGCCAATTACAAATTATCATACTAATATTTGTAAGCTCCTATATAACTTCATTGTAAGTTGTAACTTATCTAAAATTTCTCTCGGACATTGTTCTTGAATTGGCAATGTTGATTGATGTTCCATGAGTTCCATGCCGTCATAGCTCCCGGTGCTAAGTATCTCATTGTATTCTTCTTCTTCCCTAGTTTCACCACTTGATGTTTCCATAGATTTATATTTATCAAACATTGATCTAACATAAGAATATATGTTAGCTTGACAGTCTTCGAGAGATGGTTGTTCATTTTGTTGAAATGTTAAATTCTCATAAATTTTACGAACAAGTCCATTTGCACCTCTTAATTTTAAAGATGGGTTAAGTATAGTAGAAATTAAATAAACTTGGGGAATAGGGAAAAAATACTTTTTAAATTTTGCAATCATTTCATTAATGGTCGGTGCATAAGTTGGATTAATTTTGCAGTAATTTCATTAAGCTAGTTGTTGTAGTTGTGTTAGTACTTAGCAGAAGCATTATCTAAGGTGATGGTTAAAACTTTATCAATGAGTCCATAAAAATAAACAATTTATAGAACAGTAGTTGCAATATATGCTCCATTGTATCTTGAATCAACAAATTTATAACCAATAATACGTTTTTGTATGTTCTAGTGATGATCAACCCAATGACATGTAACAGTTAAATAATCACAACCATTAGGACTATGACCTATATCAGATGTGATAGACACTTTACAATCTAAGTGAAACAATACACAACGAATATACTGAAGATATTCAGTTTGAACTTTAAAAACATCATTTCTAACAGTGGTCTTAGGAAAACCTTCAAAAGCAGGATTATAAGTTTTTTGTATATAATGCACAAAAAATAGGACGCGGGACAGGCGGGACGGGACGGGACGAGACAGGATGGGACGAGATGGGACGGGACAGGCGAGACGGGACGGGACGAGACGGGACGAAATGGGACGGGACAAACGGGACGAAATGGCCATCCCGTCCCATCCCGTGTCCCGTTTAACATGGGCCCATCCCGTTTAGAATTAAGCGGGACGGGACGGGACGGGATGGGACGCGGGACGGGACCGGGACGGGACGGGACGTCCCGTCCCGTTGGACAGCCTTACTTCCAAGTGGGTCCGGGCCCCCGGACCACGATCGTCTAAAATTATTTGAGGCCATCAAATACGACCTAAGGAACCATAGTCACCGCCCCGCCATGGCCGTTCCTCGTTGTTTTGCGTTTTAGGGCCAAAAAACTAGAATTTCGCCCGATTCCCATATTTTCGTGTGCTATAGCCCACGCCTTTCGAGTGGGTAGGGCTCCCGGACGCCGATCGCCTAAAATTATTCTGGGCCATCAAATACGACCTAAGAAACCATAGTCACCGCCCCGCCATGAGCGTTCCTCGTTGTTTTGCTTTTTACAATCAAACAACTAGAATTCCGCCCGATTCCCATATTTTCGTGTGCTGCGCCTCCGAAGATTAATGATGAAAGGTTGGTTTGTTTATCCGCAATTGAAAAAATCAATATCGATTGGAATACCAATGTTAATGATATCATCATCTATATACCATATGGGTATATTAATAGTGAATGTATTTCTAATTAGATAGTTTTATAATATGACTATACTTGATATCCCTATCTTATTTTAGTTATACTAATTCATATTATCTATGTTATTAAGTTACCAATATTATTAAACTATATTACCTATATTTAATTGGGTGAATCCCTATAATATGTTTATTTACGTATAATATATTAGTATAACATTACATCATTAACATTGGTATTAATAGTGTGAATTAATATATAATTCACACTAATTTAGTTATATTAGTAAGTTATTTATATATGATATTGTGTTATATCTATAGTAATTAGATTAACTATGATATAATATTTTATAATATTATTTCCTAAATTCTATCATTAACCCATAGTTATTATCATTAAGTAATAAACTATAGGTCTTGGTTTAATTAGTGATCTATATTAAATGTATCTGCTAATTATACTCTATAATTGGAACAATATGGGTATCAATATGTAATAATTTTATAATTGATATAATAGATAATTATATTGTATGAACTTTAACCTGATTAAATATGTAAGATTGTCATTATACCTACATTTAATTCTCATGTCTGGGTAATGAGTTTGGACGCAGATTGACTAAGTGATTGCATAGTAATTGTGACTGCGAAAAGATATAACAAGATACCAGATTGAGGCTAAGCAGGTGGATTATTAGGTTAAGTAACCATCTAAGATATAATTCTTCATAGAAACATAGCTCTCTGCCAAGGATAGTGCGCACGTATACGTGCCAAGTGGTATATGCATAACTCCTATAAAATATAGGACTTAACACCAATAAGAATATATTGGTATTATAATTTCACCCATATGACTATTATAGGTTTAGACCCAATTATTTTGGGCTAAATAATATGAAATAGGTTGCTACAACAAATATAGGTAACCTAATTAACCCAAGTGATACATTGTTATATATATAGTACTTGAAACCAACATTACACGGGGGATTTATTATAGTTACCTAATGTACCCTATAGTAGTGTACTGACTATAGTATTTTATAGCCGAACACATAAAATATGTTAATACGTGATAATAATTATACAGTTTAGTGATATTAATATATATGGATATATTATTGCATATTGGAGGTAACAAACACTATTAACCTTATTTACATATTTTGGGCATAACCACTAAACCAATATAAGTCCAAATAATTAAATTCAATTCATTTAATTACTCTATATTTGTAATTGATATAATGTAAACATATACCTTAATATCATAGGTAATATGCCAAAGTATATGATAGGTTAATATCATATACTATCATTAAATTTATTGGTAAATTTACATATATTAAATTTATACTCATAGTAATATAGATTATATAATTAAGTTATAATTAGTCATACCCATTATATGTATATATATGTTAATGATTATTAGGTATTCATAATTATATCTATAAAACCTACTTATATGATAATATAATTTAGATTATAATTAGTTAATACTGGATAGATAATACGTGTAAATAACAGAGATGATAATTACAATATAGTTAATAGGTAATTAATGTACTCATCAAGGGTATATATATAATCACTTATATGATTACTAAGTATTAGTGATCATAAATATTACCTATATTATTTACCTGTTAAGTATATTATTAATTTAATATCTTAATATCTATTAATATATGATATCATCACTACTAATTATGAATATATACCATAATTAGTGCATATAGTTAACTATATGAAGTGTTAACTATATGATTATAACTTTTATAAATGTTAATTAGATAATATCATAAATAATAATTAACTGGTATGCATATTTAACGTATAAACTTACTATTATACTATTATAGTTATATGATGTTTAACTATATGACTATCATTAAATATCATATAGTAATTATATTATATGATACTATCATTAGTCTATTTATTAGGTAAATAACTATATTAATAGATATTAATATAGTTATATTATGTAGTGTTAATTAAACCTAACTGTTGATAATAACTATGTAGTATTATCATTACCTATATTAATTAATGTATCTTAATTATTACTATTAATATATGATTGATTATCATCTACTATATTAATATCCATATCCATATTATTGGTATTCATATATAGCCATTTAATATTGATATAATTATTGGTATAATTATAATTATACCAATAAACTAAACAAGTGCAATAAGTTAATGATCATATATTTGATCTATACTAAGGATATGTAATGAACCTGATACATAACCGATTAATTTTAAATGTATAGATAATAGTTAAATATCATATACTTTATAAATGTACCAATAATATACCATCACTTATCTATAATAACATATGGTATATAGTAGATTATGATATCCTATGATAAGATATTTAATGTGAATATTGATATTATTGTCCTAAGTAATTGTGATATAGTATAATTATATCAGATAAACTAATATAATTAATAGATACCATGATTGATAACTTAAGTGAATTATAATGTAATATAATAGTATAATGCATATTATCTATAGTTAAATATTACTAGCATACTATAGCTAGTAATATTATAATTAGTTATTGCATATTTAGATACAATAAATATTATACGTATAATAATCATATGATATACTTATAATTATACTATGATATACAACACTAAAATATTATTAGTCATAATTATATTGATAATATAATTATATATGATTATGATACCTCTTAAGTATCATAACTATATGATCATTAATATTATGGTCAATATATACACTATGAAAATATTATAATAATAGTTATATCTATATATGTACCGATATATATTAATAATAGACTATGAATTATTAGGTAATTAATAAGATATCATAGTGAATTATAATATAATATTTAATAGATTAATTAAATTGGGTATTATAACCCATAATATCTATTTTTACTATATGTATCATAATTAACTAATATACCTATACTTATATTAATATATCAATATACCATAGTTTATATTAATATGTAATACTATACCGTATATACAACTATAATATGTAATTGATATGTATATCATACTAATATCAATAATGCTATTAATCATAATTATATCATTATATGAATCATGGTTTATGGGTATCTATGATGAACAAAATAAACCATAGTATAACCTTAATATGCATAATCTATAATAGTCTATCCATAATTATACTATGGATAATTGTAGGAAACTATTATCCATATATATAGTATATCTAATGTACCTATTATTACGTGATAGATAATTATAATACAAATTGCATATGATACCATATGGTTAACATATTATAGTATACTATCAATTGTACCCATAATATTAATATATACATTTAATATTATACGTAATTATGTTAATTAGTATCAATATATAATTAAAAATATAATATTACCTATTATATAAACTATTATATCGTAATATAATAAACAATAATTTACGTATATAATCATAGTGAGTAATTGTATTAATTATTTTACTAATTATATTAGTATATTTATAGATATTATTATTTGACCATATATGTAGTAAATAATATACTAATAATATAGACGTATTTTAACCAACTATTAATATGTATTTGGTTATATATACCTATATAATATTATACCATAGTGTCTATAATTACTTAAATCTATTATGGTTACTAATAATAGTTTTGATTAATAAACAATAGTGTCTATAATTACTTAAATCTATTATGGTTACTAAATTAATTATAATTAATATAGTATAGGACAATTTATTATACCATGTAATTATATACTATACTATCCTATGATACCTATTATATGTGATTAATTAGTGTACTATAATAATAATAATATCAATACTTATGATAAATAACAAGGTAATGATTATTGACTAGTTAATACCATTGAAACCAATACTAAATAACATATAGTAATAGGATATTGATATACTATAAGGTAGCCTTAATACATCAATAATATGAGTTAAGGCTTGGGACGATATGGAGTATTTCCCGACGATGTAAGGTTAATAGTGTTTGTTACCTCATAGATATATCACTAGTAACGATATGGAATAATAATATTTATGGATATTAAATTGTTATCACATAACCTAAGTAATTATCACTCTCGTTAATTTCGATATGTGTTATATTTGGTAATCACAAATGTTTCATATCATTACTTATTAACCATGGTCTGAACACTAATGTCTAGTACTTATATTGGTTATACAATATAACCATATACTTATAGGTATGTACCCATAATACCCGTATTCTCTATAATTTGTATCATTACAAATATGGTTATATACTATAATAACCATAATTATATTATAATATAATTTTATATAGTTAAATTATATCAATTTTCATATATACTATATCACATATTAATTATTATACCTGTAATATAATTACTATATTTGGTATATAGATAATATACTTATAAATGCAATTATCACTCTTAGTATTAATTTCTAATAATAATAACCTTATTGTATAATATCCATAATAGTAATACGTATAACTAAGATTAAATATTGTATTAATCTTTAATAGTATGATCATAAGATTAACCCATATATGATATTATTAACCTATAATAATATCCTATATTATTATAATATATTATAAGTGACTATTATCGTATAATACGTTATAGTTATAACACTGATATTATCATTCTTATATTACCATATACTATAATGTTAAATATTATAACCATAACTATGATATTATACGTATTATTGTATTAGTATCCATAAGTAGTTATACCATTATATAAGTTAGTTACATAATCTAACTAATTACGTGTATAAATTTTATGGATAATGTATTAATTTTACTCTCATTATGGTTATTTCCCATTATTTTATATATTAAAATTATATAAGTAGTATATTTTGCCATATTACTTATCATATTACACAATAAGTATTTCAATTGAAATATCCTTAATTACACTATATTAAGGTATACATATAGTAATAATATATTATGTATACTATTTAATGCTAAATTATAACCAACTACTCCTTATAACTATTGTATTATGTACCTATATATAGTATAAGTTCCATGTGATATTCGTATACATAACCTATATTTATTGATAATATTTATAATATTTACCATAACTATCTTATTACTAAAGTAGTGCATATAATATTAGATATCTATATATTAGTAACAAGAGTATATAAGTTATGTTACACTGATACGATAAATTAAGAATATAGTTAAAATATTCTATGACACATATAATTTACGTATCATATATTATACGTAAGTTAAACTATGATAATAAATATACTTATCTGACATATTTATTACAATCGGTATATTACGGTTATGTAATATTTATTATGTAATTAACTACATAATTAAGGCAGATATTACATATTGTACAGATATTAACCCTATATAGCCAATACCTAGTATAATATTATTAGTTAATTATTGTAATTTATACACTAATTATATCATAATATGATGTATTGGGATATGATAATATATATAAATATTTAATATTAGTTGGTAAATTATACTAACTATTCAATTTCATTTAATACAGTTTATAAATTACTAATGTATTATATAATAGGTAATCATACATATACTCGTAGGAACGATGGTATAATATCATCATATAGTTTTATCTAGTAATGTTATCTAGTAATCTTATTATAGCTATATAATATTATTACATAATTATAATGTTACTGGTACCTATTGGTTAACCATATAGTATTCCATATTACTCGTGCTGGTTAGTGTAGCCAAGTTATTGGTTACCTATCATACTATGTATAATTTTATACCCAATAATTATAGGCTAATTATAATTATATATGTATAACCTATAGTGTATACGAAATTGGTTATACCATTAACTAATTTGTAAACAAATGGTACTGATTTCAAATATACATTAACATATCCTTAGGTTACAATTATATAATTATATTTGAGGATACGTATGTGTATATTGTTCATCATATTTCGTAATATATTATTTTCGATATTATAAATACAATACGATGGGTTAATCACATTCCGTTATTATATTGATAATTCTATAATAATGATACTATAATCATCCTAATAAATAGCATATAAACCATATTAATTAATTATAGTATGAGTATGTGTATATCATAATATAAAATATGGATAACTATGAAATATAATATCACCATAATATAAGGTATAAGTATATTAGGATAATTATTTGGTCATATGTAATTAATTATACTAATTGTATACTCATTTACCATATTTCTATTCAAAAATATGGTTTATGATAACCATATAAATAGTATATAAATAAGTGACTATATGAATTATATTACCACATAATAAATGGTAAGATATGCTAATAGGATATATTATTCTATCACTATATTAAGTTCATAATATAGGACTTATGCTATAGTTTATCATAAGGATATATAGGATATATTGATAGATATATATTTATTAATATACTATGTATAATATAGCATAATATGGTTCATATATTATAGGTATATACTATAATATAGATCCCAATGTAATTAGTTAATAACAATTGTATGCAATGATATTGTGTATATAAGATATACCATATGATTATGATACCATATAAGATAATCATTATAATAAATATGCTGGAGATATCAATCACCTATATTATATTTACATAGGTATCATACCAAGTATTAATGTATATGTATAATACTTGGGTGAATTCACATAATATAATTGTGAATAGAAGTTATTATGATAATATAAACATAATTATCCATATTAAATGTATGCACTAACGGATACATAATATGATATAATATTATTCATTAACCTAATTTGTTATTTAATATATCCAATATAGTATGGATAATATATCATAATTACTAACTTATTTAAATCATTAATAAGCTAATAACCAATGTATACTTATATGTTAGTATACTATATAAAATAATCACCCAAGATAATATAGGTAAGTACGTAATCATAGGTGTATAGGTAATGAATCCATAATAGTAATAGGGACAAGTCAGATATTGTTGATAATACACTAACATATAATGTACCTAATTGTACATTTCAAGTAGGTAACTATATTAGGTAAATGTAATTAGTTATAAACTGAATATCTACATATCTTGTGATATTAACTATGTAAATATGTTAACTATTAATACCATATGTTAGTGTAAATAATTATAAGTATATTACATATAATTAATATACATGTGGTTTTATTAACTATTAGATATAAAACAATTATGATATACTTACATTTAACTCTAATTCACATAACAATACTATATTACTATATAATGGTATAACTACTTATGTTACATATAGATATAATTATTAAGATATAGTATATTTATGATTAACATTATTCATCAAGTGCAACATTCATGCACTTGATGAACAGTGTATTTCAGCCATATTATAGAAATACCTCATACATGATTACTATAATATCAAGTGCTAAGGTATGAAAATTGTTATTATAATAATACCTTTGCTAATATTTCTATAGTAATAATTAACTAAAAGGTGAAATATATTAATAGTATATAACAAATATGAAAGATCACTATTATAGCATAGTAACATATATGCGGTATATTAGTAAGTCATAATATTATAATCACTATAATATTATACAATTACAAATATAGAGTAATTAAATGAATTGAATTTAATTATTTGGACTTATATATAGTATCCTATTATTTGTCATATTAATGATAACCAAATTGTCATATAATTGTATAAGTATATGACAATATATAGCCATATAATACCTATAATTATAGTGACATAAATTATGACCTTTACATAATGTATAAACTACATTACAATTATATGTGTTACCTGAATATAACAGGTAGATATACGATAATAATCATAACGTTAACTATTATTATAAGTATACACTTGAATAACATATTATAGTCAGACTATCTTTCATATTGTTAAACTTATACGAAGGGCACATAGGTTGACATATACTAGTAACAAGTGAATTAAGATATGGTTAGAATTATACCAATGTTATCATATATATAGATATATGACAATATTCATATACCAACTTGCTATTTTAACCAAATTAAATAAATAGGTCTATTATTAAGTTAATAGATAACAAAGTATATCATATGGTCATACTATAAATGACAACTATCTACATAATAATTTAGATAGTTAATAATATATATGATAGTAACTATGGTTATAATTGATACTTTCAATTATATTGAGCACTAGTTATAATACTTAACTAATTATAGGTTATAAACTATCATAGAATATGATAAGGTTATAAGTACATATGTATATATTTCATCAATAAATACATAACATATTAATCAATATCCATAATATTAGATTAATTAGGGTATATTTACATAGGTATCATAAATTATCAATTATAATATAAATTGGTATATCATAGTATAACTTATGATATACTCTATATATGGTTATATAGAGTATTATATACTATGATTATTACTTATAATAGTTACTATATCATAATAATCATATGATTTCACTACGATAAGTTATGTGAAATATTAGTAATAGGTCACATTATATTATGATCATATATGTTATATAATGATATTGTGACACCGTAATTGGATATGTCAATAATGTATTATTAATTTTAACCACTAATTTAGTGTAATCACATACCATACAATCATATAATCATTATATAGTAATTATTATATAATAGAATTATGATCTATCAAATTATACTAATATATTTGTTACCTATTAATGGTAACAAATATAACCTTTATACTATATGTTAAGGTATTATCTATTAGGTAAATATTATTAATATAGGTTAATGGTAATTATAATAGGATATCAGTAATATCCTATTATATCATTATATGTTATCATTGTATATCATATAATTGATATATTAAATAGTTAACTACATATTCATAATCATGAATTACTATATTATTGTAATATACATATTGATATAATACACCAGTTAATTCATACATTCTTATATTATACTCATTTATCATAACTACATAATATGATTACTATAATTATATATAGTATAGTGATTAACACAATTTTATATAATTAGTACTATAACCCATGTTACCTAATTATGATTATAGTAATTCAAGATATAGCATTAACAATATGATATACATTAAATGTTAGATATATATGATATAATGTATTACTAGGATATGGTAATAAGGTATATTATATCATTAGTTAATATGGATAATTAATTATAATACTATATCCACATATAGTGATAAATAATTATAACTATTACATATTGATAATAGTTAAGATTAAGTTATACACATACCTATTTACTTAATTTGATGGCATATTTTATCATATATAAATATGGTTAAGTAATATTAACTATTTATATTGAGTTATCATTATAATTAATACACTTGTAATATACCTATATGAAATATAGTACATATAATGAATAACTTATGGTATTATTACAATAGTACGTAATATCAAAATAGTATTATAATTAATAGGTGAAATACTATACTATATATATGATTGTAACCTAAAAGATATAGGTAATTATTGTATTAAAATGTAATAGTGTAGGTATATTATAACCTCATTATATAACCATCATTGGTAACTGTACAATTATATAATATGCAATAATTTATAATATAACCCTATACTTTAGATAATGATATCATTAATTTGGGTATATTAATACGTGATTAATAATTATACAGTTTAGTGATATTAATATATATGGATATATTATAAGTTATAGTAATATTATTAGATTTAATAGTTATGGTATAATTACCTATAATATCAACCCAACGTTAATCTTGGTTACAATTTAATAGGTACTTATGTACGATAACGAGTATATATAATTAATGAATCCATTATAATTTAGACTCATCAAGTATAGGTATAGTATGATTAACCTATATGATATTCAATTGTATATCTTTATGCTTATATATTTCTATTGGTAGTATGAGTAAACCTTCAATCATAGGTTAACCTGAGTTGATTACATTAAATGTAGTTGGTATATTACATAATCATATATACGGATTTATATTATCTATTATAATATTATATATTAGTATTGATTAACAATAAGTATATAAATTGATAATCCTGACCTATATGATGATACATTAATACTAAAGTTTATAATTAGTACATCACAATTAGTATTTATATCGTATAATTGGTTACTATATAGTATATACACTTATTATATTCTATGGTACTTATTATAGTTAACAAATAATTATTATATATAATTATAAGGTTAATATGAATATGATAGTTAGTAATTAGGTATAGTAATATAAATCGGATTAATCACTATTATACTTTCACAATATTAATATACTACTAGTATATTAGTCTGAATATACTAAGAATTGGATTTATAATGATTATTTTAACTATTATCAGAAATAAGTATTAGATAGTACTTCTTATATTATGATTAAATCTATTAATCATAATTACAATATGAGATATGAAATGGGTTAAATTATATACAGGAGGTAATTTATTATGGTAAATGTTGATCATATATACATCTCAAGTGTATGGTTAATACACTCTAATTGATATGGCTTATGCATTGTATTAACCATATAGTATAATTGAATAATCTGTATGACCAAATTATTGTATATACCGATTAATATAAGTAACCAGATGTAGTCAATAAATACACTAATTAGTAAACTATATACATTATTAATGTTGTATTATACTCGTGTATAATACAATTAGGTTAAATAATTGTATAACAATACCTATAATTGGTAATATATAATTTGATAACACTATATCTCGTATAACCACATACATATTTTTATACTTAGAGATGTATATATGATAATAACACATAATTGTAATATATTTCGGAATAATACTATTATCGATTATAGTATATACCAATTAATGCTATCTATTACTAGATAGTATACATAATGTATACTAAATTGGATTAATATATGTAAGTCAATATATGAAAGATAACTATAGGTTCCACATAAACCTATAGTTAAGAGCATGTATGATGTGACCAGTATATGTATGATACCTATATAGACTATCTTAATATTAACTTAATATATACTATTATTATGCATTAATTATACAATATGATTGGGTATAATTGTATAATTTATGAATTTAGTATATCAATAATAGTAACCTATGTACAATTTATTTAGGTATCATACATATACTGGTGGTTATAAGTATCTATTTAATTGTATAATGGCTTTTCATAAATGTTACCAATTAGGTTATTGGTTATATAATTAAATATTTAATTATATAATTGTTATCAGTAATCTAATAATTATAGGTAATATTACTTAACCATATATCATATTCGATTATATAATAGTCATATCGGAGTGAATACATAATTAACCCCCTCTAATGATAGCATATTACTAGTATAAATGATACGTAAATATCATTTATATTTACGTATATAACATATTAATTATAGTTATACATATATACACTAATATTATTTGATATCCATAATCATAATTAAGATATTAATAGATTAAGATTAAAATATAAATATGATAGTAATGATAGATTATAGGTATATTATCAATTGATAGTATAAATCAATTAGGTTAATGATAAGTTATAGGGCATGATTATAATACAATAATATAATACTATTATATAATATAATGTTAAATACTAATATATATACCCAAATTCCATATTACCCATACATCTATTGGATAATATGAATTGATTATATACCATATATATTTATAACTAAGTATAGGTATCATAGATTATATTGTTTACCTATAATACGCAGATGATATGGTTAACAATACTATTATTTATATATACCCTTGATGAGTCTAAATTATAATGGATTCATTAATTATAGTATTGACTATTATTATCTCTATAATAGTATAATACATTACGGTTATATATGGTTAAGTATATATTGAACTAAACTTACTAATGTTAAGGTATATCAATTCTCATATTAGTTTGCATACAATTGTTTATAAATATGTATAATGCTATATTAAAAATGTATAGGTTAAATATACAGATATTATACTAGAACCTATAGTTATGACATATATAGTGTATTTAATTGTCACTATGAGTATAGACTTAATACCATGCTTATAGAAACCAAGATTAATACCAATCATATATACCAATTATTGAAATTAATCACTATAATAGTTAATTAACATACTATAATATGTAATAATTGGGATATAATTATTATATACATTTAGTAATATGTTCATATGATTAACCAAATTGTCTAATAACTGGAATAATACAGTTACAATACTATATATGGATTATGTACATTATTAACCAATTACTTAATATAATAACCAAATAAATTATATTACTAATTATTAGTAATTGATCACTTTTATCCGTACATACTATGTTCCCATTACAAGTGTATTAAGTATATATATATTATTGATTAACCCAATTTTACTATTACTAACTGAGTATTATATGGTATATACCTATCATAAGTAATTGACATATATTTGTTATACCAATAACCATATATTTTCAGTATATTAACTATAGTTTGGATATAAATATGATTTCATATTATATATATTTGCGTATTATAGTATGTTAGTATATTAAATAATAGGTTATAATTTAGGTTATTTCATATAATAGTAAGCATAAAGATATATATTATAACCTATATCATGGTATAATAACTAATTATGTAATATCTAGATAATTATTTGGTATAAATTACTACCAAATAATACCAATATTTAATAGTGGTATGATATAAGTCAGTTAATGATTATAGCTCATTATAATTATTATAATATATTTTTAGTGGTCATATATTACAATAAATTATAATATATCTAATTTGCATACATAATTGATATAATATGAATACCTATGATACACATCATTTACTTATCATGTATAGGTATGATTATTACCTATACTAATACATAATAGGATAGTATAGATATACATTATACTATTTATACCAACTTAATTACGTATATCATTAGTAACTAAACAAATACATTAATATCAGGTTTAAATAATATATTGTAATTGATTAAATATTAATCACTACATGTTATATTACCCTAAGTATAGGTGTTAATATCATTATAGGTTTAATACAAAGGATAATACCAATAATCATCTCTGTTATAAGTGATAAATATTAATCATGATATAGGTTATAATATATATCTTTATGCTTATAACCCATAGATAATAAATTAATTGTTATCTATTAAATATGTTATAATATAGTAATGTGTTGTGTATTAGTTTAATCTAGAATATATACACAATCTAATGTTAATTATATGTATAATAATCATACCAATATTTAATTATATGTATTGATTAGATTATATAACTATAAGTACAATACTAATAGCCTTATCGTTCATGGTATATTATGTGTCCAAGATTAAATAATATGCTATTATATGGTTAAGCACTAGTTATCATTAAGAGGATATTACCATATTACATACTCAATCACTTAAATGAGCTATAATCATATATCCTAATCATATTTAAACTATATAACCATATAGTAATTATTATATTATATTGTATATAGTATAATATAATATACTATATTATACTATATAGTATATTAATTAACTATTCATATATATAATTTATATATTTCTATATAAATTATAGGTATACAATACTAATTCCCTATGACCTTTCCTCGTTGTTTTGCGTTTCACGGCCAAAAAACTAGAATTCTGCCCGATTCCCATATTTTCGCGAGCTAAAGCCCACGCATTCCGAGTGGGCCCGGGCCCGCCGAACCCTGATCGCATAAACTTTTTCCGTTCCATCAAATACGACCTAAGGAACCATAGTCATCACCCTGCCATGACTGTTCCTCGTTGTTTTATATTTTACGGCCAAAACACTAGAATTTAGCCCGATTACCATAATTTCGTGTGCCGTCTTTCGAGTGGGTCGGGCCCCTCCGGAGCCGGATTGCCTTAAATTTTTGTGGGCCATCAAATACGACCTAAGGAACCATTGTCGCCACCCCGCCATGACTGTTCCTCGTTTGTTTGCGTTTTACGGCCAAAAAACAAAAATTTTGCATGATTCCCATATTTTCGTGTGCTATAACCCATGCCTTCTGAGTGGGCCCGGGCCCCCAGATCGCCAAATAGTTTCCGAGCCATCAAATACGACATAAGGAACCATAGTCACCGCCCCGCCATGACCGTTCCTCAATTTTTGCGTTTTACGGCCAAAAAACTAGAATTTCGCCCGATTCCCATATTTTCGTGTGCTATAGCCCACGCCTTCCGAGTGGTCCCAGGTTCCCCCGAACCGGATCGCCTAAAATTTTTTCGAGCCATCAAATATGACCTAAGGAACCATAGTCACTGCCCCCCCATGACCGTTCCTCATTTCTTTGCAGCCAAAAAACTAGAATTTCGCCTGATTCCCATATTTTCGTGTTCTATAACCCACACCTTCCGAGTGGGCCCGGCCATCCCGGACCCCAATCGCCATAAAATTTTTCGGCCCATGAAATACGACCTAAGGAACCATAGTTACTGCCCCGCCATGACCGTTCCTCATTATTTTGCGTTTTACGGCCAAAAGCCTAGAATTCCGCCCGATTCCCATATTTTCATGTGCTATAGCCCACGCCTTCCGAGTGGTCCCGGGCACCTGGACGCGGATCGCCTAAAAGTTTTTCGGGCCATAGAATACGACCTAAGCAACCATAGTCACTGCCCCACAATGACCATTCCTCATTTTGTTTTGCGTTTTACAGCCCAAAAACTAGAATTCTGCCCGATTCCCATATTTTTGTGTGCTTCAGCCCACGCCTTCCAAGTGGTCCCGGGCCACCCGGACCCGGATCGCCTAAATTTTTTTCGGGCCATCAAATACGACTTAAGGAACAATAGTCACCGCCCCGCCATCACCGTTCCTCATTTATTTGCGTTTTATAGCTAAAAAATAGAATTCCGCCCGATTGCCATATTTTCGTGCGCTTTAGCCCAAGCCTTCCGAGTGGGCCCGAGCCCCCAGACCTGGATCGCCTAAAAAGATTTTTCCAGGCCATAAAATACGACCTAAGGAACCATAGTTACTGCCCTGCCATGATCGTTCCTCATTTTTTGCGTTTTACGGCCAAAAAACTAGAATTCCGCCTGATTTCCATATTTTCGTGTGCTATAGCCCATGCCTTCTGAGTGGGCCGGGCCCCCGGACTCGGATCGCCTAAACATCGCTATGAACGTTCCCCATTTTGTTTTGCGTTTTACGGCCAAGAAACTAGAATTCCGCCTGATTCCCATATTTTCGTGTGCTATAGCCAATGTCTTCTTAGTGGGCCCGACCCCCCGATCCTGGATCGCCTAAATTTTTTTCCGGTCCATAAAAAATGACCTAAGGAACCATAGTCACCGCCCCACCATGACCTTTCCTCGTTTTTTTGCGTTTTATGGCCAATAAACTAAAATTCTGCCCGATTCCCATATTTTCATGTGCTATAGTACACGCCTTCCGAGTGGGCCCGGGCCCCCCGGACCCCGATCGCCTAAAATTTTCCGGGCCATCAAATACGACTTAAGGAACCATAGTCACCGCCCCGTCATGATTGCTCCTCGTTGTTTTGTGTTTTACGGCCAAAAAACTAGAATTCCGCCTGACTCAAATATTTTCGTGTGCTTTAGCCCACACCTTCTGAGTGGGCCCGGGCCCCCCAGACCCCGATAGCCTAAAACTTTTCCGAGTCATCAAATACAGCCTAAGGAACCATAGTTACCACCTCGCCATTACCGTTCCTCGTTTTTTAACGTTTTACGGCCAATAAGCTAGAATTCTGCCCGATTCCCATATTTTCATGTGCTATAGCACACGCCTTCCGAGTGGGCCCGGGCCCCCGGACCCGATTGCCTAAAATTTTTTGGGCCATCAAATACGACTTAATCAACCATAGTCACGGCCCCGCCATGACCGTTCCTCGTTATTTTGCGTTTTACGGCCAAAAAACTAGAATTCCGCCCGATTTAGATATTTTCGTGTGCTATAGCCCACACATTCCGAGTGGGCCCGGGCTCCGCCGACCGGATCGCCTAAAATTTTTCCTGGATATCAAATACGACCTAAGGAACCATAGTCACCGCCCTCTATGACCGTTCCTTGTTGTTTTGCATTTTACGGCCAAAAAACTAGAATTTCGCCTGATTCCAATATTTTCGTGTGCTATCGCCCATGCCTTCCGAGTGGGCCCGGCCCCCTCGGACTCGGATCACCTAAATGTTTTTCGGACCATCAAATACGACCTAAGGAACCATAGTCACCGCCCTGCCATGACCGTTCCTTGTTTGTTTGTGTTTTACGGCCAAAAAACTAAAATTTCGCCTGATTCCCATTTTTTCGTGTGCTATAGCCCACTCCTTCTGAGTGGTCCCGACCCCCTAGAACCGGATCGCCTAAAATTTTTCTGCATCATCAAATACGACCTAAGGAAACATAGTCACCGGCCCTCCATGACCGTTCCTCATTTTTTTTACGTTTTATGGCTAAAAAACAAGAATTCCGCTAGAGTCTCATATTTTCGTGTGCTATAGCCCACACCTTTCGAGTGGTCCTGCGTCCCCCTGGAACCGGATCGCCTAAAATTTTTCCGGGCCATCAAATAGGACCTAAAAAATATAGTCAGTGCCCCTCCATGATCGTTCCTCGTTTTTTGTGTTTTACGGCCAAAAAACTAGAATTCAGCCCGATTCCCATATTTTCGTGAGCTTTAGCCCACGCCTTCCGAGTGGGCTCGGTCCCCCTAGACACGGATTACATAAAAAATTTTCGGGCCATGAAATACGACCTAAGGAACCATAGTCACCACCCCGACATGATCGTTCCTCGTTTGGTTGTGTTTTACAGCAAAAAAACTAGAATTCCGCCTGATTCCCATATTTTCGTGTAATTGAGCCCACGCCTTCCGAGTGGGCCCGGGCCCCCCAGACACGGATCGCCTAAAATAAATTTTCCGCGCCATCAAATACGACCTTAGGAACCATAGTCACCGCCCCTCCATGACCGTTCCTCACTGTTTTGCATTTTACGGCAAAAAAATAGAATTCCGCCTAATTCCCATTTTTTCGTGTGCTATAGCCCACGCCTTCCGAGTGGGCCCGTGCCCCCAGACCCGATCGCTTAAAAATAATTTTTTGGGCCATCAAATATGACCCAAGGAACCCTAGTCACCGCCCCCGCCATGACCATTCCTCATTTTTTGCGTTTTACGGCCAAAAAACTAGAATTTCGCTCGATTCCCATTTTTCGTGTGCTATAGCCCACGCCTTTCGAGTGGGACCAGGCCCCCGGACCCCGATCACCTAAAATTTTTCCGAGCCAACAAATACGACATAAGGAACCATAGTCACCGCCCTGCCATGACCTTTCCTCGTATTTTTGTGTATTACGGCCAAAAAACTAGAATTCTGCACGATTCCCATATTTACGTGTGCTACATAGCCCACGCCTTCCGAGTGGGTCGGGCCTTCCATAACCAGATCACCTAAAAAATTTTCGGGACATCAAATACGACCTAAGGAACCATAGTCACCACCCTGTAATAACTGCTCCTCGTTGTTTTGCGTTTTACATCCAAAGAACTAGAATTTCGCCCGATTATCATATTTTCGTGTGCTATAACCCACGTCTTCCGAGTGGGCCTGCCCCCCCCCCCAGAATAGGATCGCCTAAAAATTTTTTGGGCCATCAAATACGACCTAAGGAACCGTAGTTACCACCTCTCCATGAATGCTCCTCATTTCTTTGCGTTTTACGGCCAAAAAAATAGAATTCCGCTTGATTCCCATATTTTCATGTGCTATAGCCCACGCCTTCCGAGTGGGTCAGGCCCCCATAACCGGATCGCCTAAATTTTTTTCGGGCCATCAAATACAACCTAAGGAACCATAGTCACCGCCTCGCCATGACCGTTCCTCATTTATTTGCATTTTACGGCCAAAACACGAGGATTCCGCCCATATCCCATATTCTTCTTTGCTATAGCCCACCCCTTCCCAATGGGCAGGGCCCCCCGGACCCGGATCGACTAATATTTTTCCGGGCAATCAAAAATGATCTAAGGATAAATAGCCACCGTCTCGCCATGACCCTTCAACGTTTTTTTGCGTTTTACGGCCAAAAAACTAGAATTCCGCCCGATTCCCATTTTTTCGTGTGCTATAGCCCACGCCTTCCGAGTGGGCTCGGTCCCCCCAGACCCGGATTACATAAAAAATTTCCAGGCCATAAAATACGACCTAAGGAACCATAGTTACTGCCCTGCCATGATCGTTCCTCATTTTTTGCGTTTTACGGCCAAAAAACTAGAATTCCGCCTGATTTCCATATTTTCGTGTGCTATAGCCCATGCCTTCCGAGTGGGCCGGGCCCCCGGACTCGGATCGCCTAAACATCGCTATGACTGTTCCCCAATTTGTTTTGCGTTTTACGGCCAAGAAACTAGAATTCCGCCTGATTCCCATATTTTCGTGTGCTATAGCCAATGTCTTCCTAGTGGGCCCGACCCCCCGATCCCGAATCGCCTAAATTTTTTTCCGATCCATAAAAAATGACCTAAGGAACCATAGTCACCACCCCACCTTGACCTTTCCTCGTTTTTTTGCGTTTTATGGCCAATAAACTAGAATTCCGCCCGATTCCCATATTTTCATGTGCTATAGTACACGCCTTCCGAGTGGGCCCGGGCCCCCCGGACCCCGATTGTGTAAAATTTTCCGGGCCATCAAATACGACTTAAGGAACCATAGTCACCGCCCCGTCATGATTGCTCCTCGTTGTTTTATGTTTTACGGCCAAAAAACTAGAATTCCGTCTCATTCAAATATTTTCGTGTACTTTAGCCCACGCCTTCCGAGTGGGCCCGGGCCCCCAGACCCGGATAGCCTAAAACTTTTCCGAGTCATCAAATACAGCCTAAGGAACCATACTTACCACCTCGCCATTACCGTCTCGTTTTTCAATGTTTTACGGCCAATAAGCTAGAATTCCGTCCGATTCCCATATTTTCATGTACTATAGCACACGCCTTCCGAGTGGGCCCGGGCCCCCCAGACCCCGATCGCCTAAAATTTTTTGGGCCATCAAATACGACTTAATCAACCATAGTCACGGCCCCGCCATGACCGTTCCTCGTTATTTTGCATTTTACGGCCAAAAAACTAGAATTCCGCCCGATTTAGATATTTTCGTGTGGTATAGCCCACACATTCCGAGTGGGCCCGGGCTCCGCCGACCGGATCGCCTAAATTTTTTTTTGGATATCAAATACGACCTAAGGAACCATAGTCACCGCCCTCTATGACCGTTCCTCATTGTTTTGCATTTTACGGCCAAAAAACTAGAATTTCGCCAGATTCCAATATTTTCGTGTGCTATCGCCCATGCCTTCCGAGTGGGCCCGGGCCCCCGGGACTCGGATCGCCTAAAATGTTTTTGGACCATCAAATATGACCTAAGGAACCATAGTCACCGCCCTGCCATGACCGTTCCTTGTTTGTTTGCGTTTTACGGCCAAAAAACTAAAATTTCGCCTGATTCCCATTTTTTCGTGTGCTATAGCCCACTCCTTCTGAGTGGTCCTGGCCCCCTGGAACCGGATCGCCTAAAATTTTTCTGCATCATCAAATATGACCTAAGGAAACATAGTCACCGGCCCTCCATGACCGTTCCTCATTTTTTTTACGTTTTATGGCTAAAAAACAAGAATTCGACTGGAGTCCCATATTTTCGTGTGCTATAGCCCACACCTTTCGAGTGGTCCCACGTCCCCCTAGAACCGGATCGCCTAAAATTTTTCTGCGCCATCAAATAGGACCTAAACAAATATAGTCAGTGCCCCTCCATGATCGTTTCTCATTTTTTGTGTTTTACGGCCAAAAAACTAGAATTCAGCCCGATTTCCATATTTTCGTGAGCTTTAGCCCACGCCTTCCGAGTGTGCTCGGTCCCCCTAGACCCAGATTACATAAAAAAAATTTCCGGGCCATGAAATACGACCTAAGGAACCATAGTCACCACCTGACATGATCGTTTCTCGTTTTGTTGTGTTTTACAGCAAAAAAACTTGAATTCCGCCTAATTCCCATATTTTTGTGTAATTGAGCCCACGCCTTCCGAGTGGGCCGGAGCCCCCAGACACGGATCGCCTAAAATAAATTTTCCGCGCCATCAAATACGACCTTAGGAACCATAGTCACCGCCCCTCCATGACCGTTCCTCACTGTTTTGCGTTTTACGGCAAAAAAATTAGAATTCCGCCCAATTCCCATTTTTTCGTGTGCTATAGCCCACGCCTTCCGAGTGGGCCCATGCCCCCAGACCCGGATCGCTTAAAAATAATTTTTTGGGCCATGAAATATGACCCAAGGAACCATAGTCACCGCCCCCCGCCATGACCATTCCTCGTTTTTGTTGCGTTTTACGGCCAAAAAACTAGAATTTCGCTCGATTCCCATTTTTCGTGTGCTATAGCCCATGCCTTTCGAGTGGGACCAGGCCCCTGGACCCCGATCACCTAAAATTTTTCCGAGCCAACAAATACGACATAAGGAACCATAGTCACCGCCCCGCCATGACCATTCCTCGTATTTTTGTGTATTACGGCTAAAAAACTAGAATTCTGCACGATTTCCATATTTACGTGTGCTACATAGCCCACGCCTTCCGAGTGGGTCGGGCCTTCCATAACCAGATCACCTAAAAAATTTTCGGGACATCAAATACGACCTAAGGAACCATAGTCACCACCCTGCAATAACTGCACCTCGTTGTTTTGCGATTTACATCCAAAGAACTAGAATTTCGCCCGATTATCATATTTTCGTGTGCTATAACCCACGCCTTCCGAGTGGGCCTGCCTTCCCCCCAGAATAGGATCGCCTAAAAGTTTTCTGGGCCATCAAATATGACCTAAGGAACCATAGTTACCACCTCGCCATGAATGCTCCTCATTTCTTTGCGTTTTACGGCCAAAAAAATAGAATTCCGCTTGATTCCCATATTTTCGTGTGCTATAGCCCACGCCTTCCGAGTGGGTCAGGCCCCTATAATCGGATCGCCTAAATTTTTTTCGGGCCATTAAATACAATCTAAGGAACCATAGTCACTGCCTCACCATGACCGTTCCTCATTTATTTGCATTTTACGGCCAAAACACTAGGATTCCGCCCGAATCCCATATTTTTCTGTGCTATAGCCCACCCCTTCCCAATGGGCAGGGCCCCCCGGACCCGGATCGCCTAAAATTTTTCCGGGCCATCAAAAATGATCTAAGGATAAATAGCCACCGTCTCGCCATGGCCCTTCAACGTTTTTTTGCATTTTACGGCCAAAAAACTAGAATTCCGCCCGATTCCCATTTTTTCGTTTGCTATAGCCCACGCCTTCTGAGTGGGCTCGGTCCCCCAGACCCGGATTACATAAAAATTTTCCAGGCCATGAAATACGACCTAAGGAACCATAGTCACCACCCCGACATGATTGTTCCTCATTTTGTTGTGTTTTACAGCAAAAAAACTAGAATTCCGCCTGATTCCCATATTTTCATGTAATTGAGCCCACGCCTTCCGAGTGGGCCCGGCCCCCCAGAGATGGATCGCCTAAAAAACATTTTCCGTGCCATCAAATACGACCTAAGAAACCATAGTCACCGCCGCTCCATGACCGTTCCTCATTGTTTTGCGTTTTACGGCCAAAAAACTAGAATTCCGCCCGATTCCCATTTTTTCGTGTACTATAGCTCACGCCTTCCGAGTGGGCCCGGGCCCCCCAGACCCGGATCGCTTAAAAGTAATTTTTCGGGCCATCAAATATGACCTAAGGAACCATAGTCACCGCCCCCGCCATGACCGTTCCTCGTTTTTTTGCGTTTTACGGCCAAAAAACTAGAATTCCGCGCGATTCCCATTTTTTTGTGTGCTATAGCCCACGCCTTCCGAGTGGGATCGGGCCCCCGGACCCCGATCACCTAAAATTTTTCCGGGCCAACAAATACGACATAAAGAACCATAGTTACCGCTCCACCATGACCGTTCCTCGTATTTTGTGTATTACGGCCAAAAAACTAGAATTCTTCACGATTCCCATATTTACGTGTGCTATATAGCCCAGCCTTCCGAGTGGGTCGGGCCTTCCATAACCAGATCACCTAAAAATTTTTCGGGACATCAAATACGACCTAAGGAACCATAGTCACCACCCTGCAATGACTGCTCCTCGTTGTTTTGTGTTTTACATCCAAAGAACTAGAATTTCGCCCAATTATCATATTTTCGTGTACTATAGCCCACGCCTTCCGACTGCCCCCCCCAGAACAGGATCGCCTAAAAGTTTTCTGGGCCATCAAATACGACCTAAGGAACCATAGTCACTGCCCCGCCATGACTGCTCCTCATTTCTTTGCGTTTTAAGGCAAAAAAACTAGAATTCAGCTCGATTCCCATATTTTCGTGTGCTATAGCCCACGCCTTCCGAGTGGGTCGAGCCCCCATAACCGGATCGCCTAAATTTTTTCCGGGCCATCAAATACAACCTAAGGAACCATAGTCACCGCCCCTCCATGACCGTTCCTCATTTATTTGCTTTTTACGGCCAAAACACTAGAATTCCGCCCGAATCCCATATTTTTCTGTGCTATAGCCCACCCCTTCCCAATGGGTAGGGCCCCCCGTACCCGTATCGCCTAAAATTTTTTCGGGCCATCAAAAACGATCTAAGGATAAATAGCCACCGCCCCGCCATGACCCTTCAACATTTTTTTGTGTTTTACGGCAAAAAAACTAGAATTCCGCCCGATTCCCATTTTTTCATCTGCTATAGCCCACGCCTTCCGAGTGGGCCCGAGCCCCCCGGACCCCGATCGCCTAAAATATTTTCGGGCCTTCAAATACGATATAAGGAACCATAGTCACCGCCCTGCCATGACCGTTCCTTGTTTGTTTGCGTTTTACGGCCAAAAAACTAAAATTCTGCCCGATTCCCATATTTTCATGTGCTATCGCCTTCCGAGTGGGCCCGGGCCCCCCGGACTCCGTTCGCCTAAAATTTTTCTGGCCATCAAATACGACTTAAGCAACCATACTCACGGCCCCGCCATGACCGTTCGTCGTTATTTTACGTTTTACATAGCCATTCCTCGTTGTTTTGCATTTTACGGCCAAAAAACTAGAATACCGCCTGATTCCCATATATTCGTGTGCTATAGCCCACGCCATCCGAGTGGGTCCGGGACCCCGGACCCCAATCGCCTAAAATTATTCTAGGCCATCAAATACGACCTAAGGAACCATAGTCACCGCCCCGCTATGGCCGTTCTTCGTTGGTTTGCGTTTTACGGCCAAAAAATAGAATTCCGCCCGATTTCCATATTTTCGTGTGCTAAACCCACGCCTTCTAAGTGGGTCCGGGCCCCCGGACCTCGATTGCCTAAAATATTTCCAAGCCATCAAATACGACCTAAGGAACCATAGTCACCGCCCCTCCATGACCGTTCCTAGTTGTTCTGCTTTTTACGACCAAAAAACTATAATTTCGCCCGATTCTCATATTTTCGTGTGCTACCCCCGCCTTCCGAGTGGGCTCGGGTCCCCCAAAACCGAATTGCCTAACATTTTTCCATGCCATAAAATATGACCTAAGGAACCATAGTCACCGCCCCGCCATTGCCGTTCCTCGTTGTTTTGCGTTTTACATTCAAAAAACTAGAATTTCGCCCGATTCCCATATATTCGTGTGCTATAGCCAACGCCTTCCTAGTGGGTCAGGGTCCCCCGGACCACGATCGCCTAAAATTTTTTTGGGCTATCAAATCCGAACTAAGGAACCATAGTCACCGCCCTGCCATGACCGTTCCTCGTTGTTTTGCTTTTTACGACCAAAAAACTAGAATTTTATCCGATTCCCATATTTTCGTGTACTCTAGCCCACACCCTCGGAGTGGGCCAGGGCCCCACGAAACCGGATTGCCTAACAATTTCCCAGGCCATCAAATACGACATAAGGAACCATAGTCACCGCCCCGCCATGGCCGTTCCTCGTTGTTTTACGGACAAAAAACTAGAATTCCGCCCGATTCCCATATATTCGTGTGCTATAGCCCACGCCTTCCTAGTGGGTTCCGGGCCCCCCGGACCCCAATCGCCTAAAATATTTTCGGCCTATCAAATACGACCTAAGGAACCATAGTCACCGCCCCTCCATGGCCATTCCTCGTAGTTTTGCGTTTTACGGCCCAAAAACTAGAATTCCGCTCATTCCCATATATTCGTGTGCTATAGCCCACGCCTTCCGAGTGGGTCCAGGCCCCCGGACCCCGATCGCCTAAAATTATTCCGGGCCATCTAATACGACCTAAAGAACCATAGTCACCGCCCAGCCGTGGCCGTTCCTCATTGTTTTGCATTTTACAGCCAAAAAACTAGAATTTCGCCCGATTCCCATATTTTCGTGTGCTATAGCCCATGCCTTCCGAGTGGGTCCGGGCCCCCAGACCCCGATCGCCTAAAATTATTCGGGGCCATTAAATACGAACTAAGGAACCATAGTCACTGCCCCGCCATGGCCGTTCCTCGTTGTTTTGCGTTTTACGGCCAAAAAAGTAGAATTTCCCCCGATTCCCATATATTCGTGTGCTATGCCCACGCCTTCCGAGTGGGACCAGGCCCCCCGGACACCGATCGCCTAAAATTATTCCGGGCCATCAAATACAACCTAAGGAACCATAATCACTGCCCAACCATGGCCGTTCCTTGTTGTTTTGCATTTTACAACCAAAAAACTAGAATTTCGCTCGATTCCCATATTTTCGTGTGCTATATAGCCCATGCCTTCCGAGTGGGTTCGTGCCCCCGGACCCCGATCGCCTAAAATTATTCGGGGCCATCAAATACAACCTAAGGAACCATAGTCACCGCCCCGCCATGGCCGTTCCTCGTTGTTTTGCGTTTTACGGCCTAAACACTAGAATTCCGCCCGATTCCCATATATTCATGTGCTATAGCTCACACCATCCGAGTGGGATCGGGCCCCCTGTACCCCGATTACCTAAACTTTTTCCGAGCCATCAAATATGACCTAAGGAACCATAGTCACTGCCATCCGTGGCCGTTCCTCGTTGTTTTGTGTTTTAGGGCCAAAAAACTAGAATTTCGCCCGATTCCCATATTTTCGTGTGCTATAGCCCACGCCTTTCGAGTGGGTACTGGCTCCCGGACGCCGATCGCTTAAAATTATTCTGGGCCATCAAGTACGACCTAAGGAACCATAGTCACCGCCTCGCCGTGGTCGCTCCTCGTTGTTTTACAATTTACGGCACAAAAACTAGAATTTCACCCGATTCCCATATTTTTGTGTGCTATAGCCCATGCCTTCCGAGTGGGTCTGAGTCCCCGGACACCGAGCGCCTAAAATTATTCGGGGCCATCAAATACGACCTAAGGAACAATAGTCACCACCCCCTGGTCGTTCCTCGTTGTTTTGCATTTTACGGCCAAAAAACTAGAATTCCGCCCGATTCCCATATATTCGTGTGCTATAGCCCACGCCTTCCGAGAGGGTCCGGGACCCCGGACCCCGATCGCCTAAAATTATTATAGGCCATCAAATACGACCTAAGAAACCATAGTCACCGCCCCACCATGGCCGTTCTTCGTTGGTTTGCATTTTACGGCCAAAAAACTAGAATTCCGCCTGATTCCCATATATTTGTGTGCTAAGCCCACGCCTTACCGTTTGCCTAAAAATTTTCCAACCCATCAAATACGACCTAAGGAACCATAGTCACCTCCCAGCCGTGGCCGTTCCTCATTGTTTTTGCATTTTACTGCCAAAAACTAGAATTTCGCTCGATTCCCATATTTTTGTGTGCTATAGCCCATGCCTTCCGAGTGGGTCCGGGGTCCTAAAATTATTTGGGGCCATCGAATACGACCTAAGGAACCATAGTCACCGCCCCGCCATGGCCGTTCCTCGTTGTTTTGCATTTTACGGCCAAAAAACTAGAATTTTGCACGATTCCCATATTTTCGTGTGCTATAGCCCACGCCTTCCGAGTGGGTCCGGCACCCCGGACCCCGATCGCCTAAAATTATTCCAGGCCATCAAATACAACCTAAGGAACCATAGTCACCGCCCCTCCATGACCGTTCCTCGTTGTTTTGCTTTTTATGACCAAAAAACTAGAATTCTGCCCGATTCCCATATTTTCGTGTGCTGCCCCCGCCTTCCGAGTGGCCCCGCGTCCCCCAAAACCGGATTGCCTAACATTTTTCCAGGCCATCAAATACGACCTAAGAAACCATAGTCACCGCCCTTCCATTGCCGTTCCTCCTTGTTTTGCGTTTTACGTTCAAAAAACTAGAATTTCGCCCGATTCCCATATATTCGTGTGCTATAGCCAACGCCTTCCTAGTGGGTCCGGGTCCCCCGGCCCCCGATCGCCTAAAATTTTTTCGGGCTGTCAAATCCGACCTAAGGAACCATATTTACCGCCCTGCCATGACCGTACCTCGTTGTTTTGCTTTTTACGACCAAAAAACTAGAATTATATCTGATTCCCATATTTTCGTGTACTCTAGCCCACGCCTTCCGAGTGGGCCAGGGTCCCACGAAACCGGATTGCCTAACAATTTTCCAGGCCATTAAATACGACCTAAGGAACCATAGTCACCGCCCTGCCATGGCCGTTCTTCGTTGTTTTGCGTTTTACGGCACAAAATCTAGAATTTCGCACGATTCCCATATTTTCGTGTGCTGCCCCCGCCTTCCGAGTGGGCCCGCGTCCACCAAAACCAGATTGCCTAACATTTTTCCAGGCCATCAAATACGACCTAAGGAACCATAGTCTCTGCCCTACCATTGCCATTCCTCGTTGTTTTGCGTTTTACGTTCAAAAAACTAGAATTTTGCCCGTTGCCCATATATTCGTGTGCTATAGCCAACGCCTTCCTAGTGGGTCTGGGTCCCCCGGCCCCGATCGCCTAAAAATTTTCCGGGGTATCAAATCCGACCTAAGGAACCATATTCACCGCCCGGCCATGACCGTTCCTCGTTGTTTTGCTTTTTACGACCAAAAAACTAGAATTTTGTCTGATTCCCATATTTTCGTGTACTCTAGCCCACGCCTTCCGAGTGGGTTCCCGGCCCCCCGGACCCCAATCGCCTAAAATATTTTCGGCCTATCAAATACGACCTAAGGAACCATAGTCACCGGCCCTCCATGGCCGTTCGTCGTAGTTTTGCATTTTACGGCCAAAAAATAAGAATTCCGCCCGATTCCCATATATTCGTGTGCCATAGCCTACGCCTTCCGAGTGGGTCCGGGGCCCCCGGACCCCGATCGCCTAAAATTATTCCGGGCCATCAAATACGACCTAAAGAACCATAGTCACCGCCCAGCCGTGGCCGTTCCTCGTTGTTTTGCATTTTACGGCCAAAAAACTAGAATTTCGCTCGATTCCCATATTTTCGTGTGCTATATAGCCCATGCCTTCCGAGTGGGTCCGTGCCCCCGGACCCCGATCGCCTAAAATTATTCGGGGCCATCAAATACGACCTAAGGAACCATAGTCACCGCCCCGCCATGGCCGTTCCTCGTTGTTTTGCGTTTTACGGCCTAAACACTAGAATTCCGCCCGATTCCCATATATTCATGTGGTATAGCCCATACCATCCGAGTGGGATCGGGCCCCCTGTACCCCGATTACCTAAACTTTTTCCGAGCCATCAAATACGACCTAAGGAATCATAGTCACCGCCAGCCGTGGCCGTTCCTCGTTGTTTTGCATTTTGCGGCAAAAAAACTAGAATTTCTCCCGATTCCCAAATTTTCGTGTGCTATAACCCATGCTTTCCAAGTGGGTCCGGCCCCCCGGACCACAATCGCCTATAATTATTCGAGGCCATCAAATACGACCTAAGGAACCATAGTCACCGCCCCGCAATGGCCGTTCCTCGTTGTTTTGCGTTTTAGGGCCAAAAAACTAGAATTTCGCCTGATTCCCATATTTTCGTGTGCTATAGCCCACGCCTTTCGAGTGGGTACGGGCTCCCGGACCCCGATCACTTAAAATTATTCTGGGCCATCAAATACGACCTAAGGAACCATAGTCACCGCCTCGCCGTGGTCGTTCCTCATTGTTTTACAATTTACGGCACAAAAACTAGAATTTCACCCGATTCCCATATTTTCGTGTGCTATAACCCATGCCTTCCGAGTGGGTCTGAGTCCCCGGACACCGAGCGCCTAAAATTATTCGGGGCCATCAAATACGACCTAAGGAACAATAGTCACCACCCCCTGGTCGTTCCTCGTTGTTTTGCATTTTACGGCCAAAAAACTAGAATTCCGCCCGATTCCCATATATTCGTGTGCTATAGCCCACGCCTTCCGAGAGGGTCCGGGACCCTGGACCCCGATCGCCTAAAATTATTATAGGCCATCAAATACGACCTAAGAAACCATAGTCACCGCCCCACCATGGCCGTTCTTCGTTGGTTTGCATTTTACGGCCAAAAAACTAGAATTCCGCCTGATTCCCATATATTTGTGTGCTAAGCCCACGCCTTACCGTTTGCCTAAAAATTTTCCAAGCCATCAAATACGACCTAAGGAACCATAGTCACCTCCCAGCCGTGGCCGTTCCTCGTTGTTTTTGCATTTTATTGCCAAAAACTAGAATTTCGCTCGATTCCCATATTTTCGTGTGCTATAGCCCATGCCTTCCGAGTGGGTCCGGGGTTCTTAAATTATTCGGGGCCATCGAATACGACCTAAGCAACCATAGTCACTGCCCCTCCATGGCCGTTCCTCGTTGTTTTGCATTTTACGGCCAAAAAACTAGAATTCCGCACGATTCCCATATATTCGTGTGCTATAGCCCACTCCTTCCGAGTGGGTCCGGCACCCCGGACCCCGATCGCCTAAAATTATTCCAGGCCATCAAATACAACCTAAGGAACCATAGTCACCGCCCCTCCATGACCGTTCCTCGTTGTTTTGCTTTTTACGACCAAAAAACTAGAATTCTGCCCGATTCCCATATTTTCGTGTGCTGCCCCCGCCTTCCGAGTGGGCCCGCGTCCCCCAAAACCGGATTGCCTAACATTTTTCTAGGCCATCAAATACGACCTAAGGAACCATAGTTACCGCCCTGCCATTGCCGTTCCTCGTTGTTTTGCGTTTTACGTTCAAAAAACTAGAATTTTGCCCGATTTCCATATATTCGTGTGCTATAGCCAACGCCTTCCTAGTGGGTCCGGGTCCCCCGGCCCCCGATCGCCTAAAATTTTTCCGGGCTATCATATCCGACCTAAGGAACCATATTCACCGCCCTGCCATGACCGTTCCTCGTTGTTTTGCTTTTTACGACCAAAAAACTAGAATTATATCTGATTCCCATATTTTTGTGTACTCTAGCCCACGCCTTCCGAGTGGGCCAGGGTCCTACGAAACCGGATTGCCTAACAATTTTCCAGGCCATCAAATACGACCTAAGGAACCATAGTCACCGCCCCGCCATGGCCGTTCTTCGTTGTTTTGCATTTTATGGCCAAAAATCTAGAATTCCGCCCGATTCTCATATTTTCGTGTGCTGCCCCCGCCTTCCGAGTGGGCCCGCGTCCACCAAAACCGGATTGCCTAACATTTTTCCAGGCCATCAAATACGACCTAAGGAACCATAGTCACCGCCCTGCCATTGCCATTCCTCGTTGTTTTGCGTTTTACGTTCAAAAAACTATAATTTCGCCCGATGCCCATATATTCGTGTGCTATAGCCAACGCCTTCCTAGTGGGTCCGGGTCCCCCGGCCCCTGATCGCCTAAAAATTTTTTGGGGTATCAAATCCGACCTAAGGAACCATATTCACTGCCCTGCCATGACCGTTCCTCGTTGTTTTGCTTTTTACGACCAAAAAACTAGAATTTTGTCAATTCCCATATTTTCGTGTACTCTAGCCCACGCCTTCCGAGTGGGTTCCGGGCCCCCGGACCCCAATCGCCTAAAATATTTTCGGCCTATCAAATACGACCTAAGGAACCATAGTCACCGGCCCTCCATGGCCGTTCCTCGTAGTTTTGCATTTTACGGCCAAAAAATAAGAATTCCGCCCGATTCCCATATATTCGTGTGCTATAGCCTACGCCTTCCGAGTGGGTCCGGGGCCCCCGGACCCCGATCGCCTAAAATTATTCCGGGCCATCAAATACGACCTAAAGAACCATAGTCACCGCCCAGCCGTGGCCGTTCCTCGTTGTTTTGCATTTTACGGCCAAAAAACTAGAATTTCGCTCGATTCCCATATTTTCGTGTGCTATATAGCCCATGCCTTCCGAGTGGGTCCGTGCCCCCGGACCCCGATCGCCTAAAATTATTCGGGGCCATCAAATACGACCTAAGGAACCATAGTCACCGCCCCGCCATGGCCGTTCCTCGTTGTTTTGCGTTTTACGGCCTAAACACTAGAATTCCGCCCGATTCCCATATATTCATGTGGTATAGCCCACACCATCCGAGTGGGATCGGGCCCCCTGTACCCCGATTACCTAAACTTTTTCTGAGCCATAAAATATGACCTAAGGAACCATAGTCACCGCCAGCCGTGGCCGTTCCTCGTTGTTTTGCATTTTGCGGCAAAAAAACTAGAATTTCGCACGATTCCCAAATTTTCGTGTGCTATAACCCATGCCTTCCAAGTGGGTCCGGCCCCCAGACCACAATTGCCTATAATTATTCGAGGCCATCAAATACGACCTAAGGAACCATAGTCACCGCCCCACCATGGCCGTTCCTCTTTGTTTTGCGTTTTAGGGCCAAAAAACTAGAATTTCGCCTGATTCCCATATTTTCGTGTGCTATAGCCCACGCCTTTTGAGTGGGTACGGGCTCCCGGACCCCGATCGCTTAAAATTATTCTGGGCCATCAAATACGACCTAAAGAACCATAGTCACCGCCTCGCCGTGGTCGTTCCTCGTTGTTTTACAATTTACGGCACAAAAACTAGAATTTCACCCGATTCCCATATTTTCGTGTGCTATAGCCCATGCCTTCCGAGTGGGTCTGAGTCCCCGGACACCGAGCGCCTAAAATTATTTGGGGCCATCAAATACGACCTAAGGAACAATAGTCACCACCCCCCTAGTCGTTCCTCGTTGTTTTGCATTTTACGGCCAAAAAACTAGAATTTCGCCCGATTCCCATATATTCGTGTGCTATAGCCCACGCCTTCCGAGCGGGTCTGGGACCCCAGACCCCGATCACCTAAAATTATTATAGAGCATCAAATACGACCTAAGAAACCATAGTCACCGCCCCACCATGGCCGTTCTTCGTTGGTTTGCATTTTACGGCCAAAAAACTAGAATTCCGCCTGATTCCCATATATTTGTGTGCTAAGCCCACGCCTTACCGTTTGCCTAAAATTTTTCCAAGCCATCAAATATGACCTAAGGAACCATAGTCACCTCCCAGCCGTGGCCGTTCCTCGTTGTTTTTGCATTTTACTGCCAAAAAACTAGAATTTTGCTCGATTCCCATATTTTCGTGTGCTATAGCCCATGCCTTCCGAGTGGGTCCGGGGTCCTAAAATTATTCGGGGCCATTAAATACGACCTCAGGAACCATAGTCACCGCCCCGCCATGGCCGTTCCTTATTGTTTTGCATTTTACGGCCAAAAAACTAGAATTTCGCACGATTCCCATATATTCGTGTGCTATAGCCCACGCCTTCCGAGTGGGTCCGGGACCCCGGACCCCGATCGCCTAAAATTATTCCAGGCCATCAAATACAACCTAAGGAACCATAGTCACCGCCCCTCCATGACCGTTCCTCGTTGTTTTGCTTTTTACGACCAAAAAATTAGAATTCTGCCCGATTCCCATATTTTCGTGTACTGCCCCCGCCTTCCGAGTGGGCCCGCGTCCCCCAAAACCGGATTGCCTAACATTTTTCCAGGCCATCAAATACGACCTAAGGAACCACATTCACTGCCCTGCCATTGCCGTTCCTCGTTGTTTTGCGTTTTACGTTCAAAAAACTAGAATTTCGCCTGATTCCCATATATTCGTGTGCTATAGCCAACGCCTTCCTAGTGGGTTCGGGTCCCCCGGCCCCCGATTGCCTAAAATTTTTCCGGGCTATCAAATCCGACCTAAGGAACCATATTCACCGCCCTGCCATGACCGTTCCTCGTTGTTTTGCTTTTTATGACCAAAAAACTAGAATTATGTCTGATTCCCATATTTTCGTGTACACTAGCCCACGCCTTCCGAGTGGGCCAGGGTCCCATGAAACCGGATTGCCTAACAATTTTCCAGGCCATCAAATACGACCTAAGGAACCATAGTCACCGCCTCGCCATGGCCGTTCTTCGTTGTTTTGCGTTTTACGGCCAAAAATCTAGAATTCCGCCCGATTCCCATATTTTTGTGTGCTGCCCCCGCCTTCCGAGTGGGCCCGCGTCCACCAAAACCGGATTGCCTAACATTTTTCCAGGCCATCAAATACGACCTAAGGAACCATAGTCACCGCCCTGCCATTGCCATTCCTCGCTGTTTCGCGTTTTACGTTCAAAAAACTAGAAGTTTTCCCGATTCCCATATATTCGTGTGCTACCAACGCCTTCCTAGTGGGTCCGGGTCCCCCGGCCCCCGATCGCCTAAAAGTTTTCCGGGGTATCAAATCCGACCTAAGGAACCATATTCACCGCCCTTCCATGACCGTTCCTCGTTGTTTTGCTTTTTACGACCAAAAAACTAGAATTTTGTCTGATTCCCATATTTTCGTTTACTCTAGCCCACGCCTTCCGAGTGGGTTCCGAGCCCCCGGACCCCAATCGCCTAAAATATTTTCGGCCTATCAAATACGACCTAAGGAACCATAGTCACCGGCCCTCCATGGCCGTTCCTCGTAGTTTTGCGTTTTACGGCCAAAAAACAAGAATTCCGCCCGATTCCCATATATTCGTGTGCTATAGCCTACGCCTTCCGAGTGGGTCCGGGGCCCCCGAATCCCGATCGCCTAAAATTATTCCGGGTCATCAAATATGATCTAAAGAACCATAGTCACCGCCCAGCCGTGGCCATTCCTCGTTGTTTTGCATTTTACGGCCAAAAAACTAGAATTTCGCCCGATTCCCATATTTTCGTGTGTTATATCGCATGCCTTCCGAGTGGGTCCGGGCCCCCAGACCCCGATCACCTAAAATTATTTGGGGCCATCAAATACGAACTAAGGAACCATAGTCACCGCCACCGCCCCGCCATGGCCGTTCCTCGTTGTTTTGCATTTTACGGCCAAAAAATTAGAATTCCCCCCATTCCCATATATTCTTGTGCTATATAGCCCCCTCTACCCCGATCGCCTAAACTTTTTCCGAGCCATCAAATACGACCTAAGGAACCATAGTCACCACCCAGCCATGGCCGTTCCTCGTTGTTTTGCATTTTACGGCAAAAAAACTAGAATTTCGCCCGATTCCCTTATTTTCGTGTGCTATAGTCCATGCCTTCCAAGTATGGCTGTCCAACGGGACGGGATGGGACGGGACGGGACAGAATTAACGGGACGGGACGGGACGGGACGACATTTAGCCGGGACGGTGGCGTAACGGGACGAAACGGGACGGGACAAACGGGACGAAATGGTAGTCCCATCCCGTCCCGCTAACAAACGGGACGGGATGGGACGGGACGGACAGTAGGCCCATCCCGTCCCGCTAACAAACGGGACGAGACGGGACGGGATGGGACGGGTTCGCGGGCCTTAAGTGTCATTTTAAAAAAACAAATTATTTAAGCATTGAGTTTGGAAACCGTTATTCTTTTGACAATTACTAAGTTTTTAAAGTTTGCAACAACTAGTTTTTTGAGTTATTTAATAAACTTAAAAATTAAACGGAAATTAGAAAACTTAGTAGAGAATTATAAAATATTAAAACAAAAGACTTGTAATGAAATATTCTAGTAATTATAAATTTATAATAGAATTATAATTTATTTAATATAATTTCAAGCCACTAAGTAACTAAGTAAGAGTGTAAGACAATTCATAAAAACAATTCAACGCTTAGAGCCTTTTATTTTATTAATAGAACTTTCAAATCTCACATACAAATATAATTCTTTTGAAGAGCACCTAATCTACGGCTCTACGCAGCCACCTTCTAGGAAGGGTTCTATTTGAACTAGGCCTCTTAGTAGCCAATTACAAATTATCATACTAATATTTGTAAGCTCCTATATAACTTCGTTGTAAGTTGTAACTTATCTATAATTTCTCTCGGACATTGTTCTTGAATTGGCAATGTTGATTGATGTTCCATGAGTTCCATGCCGTAATAGCTCCCGGTGCTAAGTATCTCATTGTATTCTTCTTCTTCCCTAGTTTCACCACTTGATGTTTCCATAGATTTATATTTATCAAACATTGATCTAACATAAGAATATATGTTAGCTTGACAGTCTTCGAGAGATGGTTGTTCATTTTGTTGAAATGTTAAATTCTCATAAATTTTACGAACAAGTCCATTTGCACCTCTTAATTTTAAAGATGGGTTAAGTATAGTAGAAATTAAATAAACTTGGGGAATAGGGAAAAAATACTTTTTAAATTTTGCAATCATTTCATTAATGGTCGGTGCATAAGTTGGATTAATTTTGCAGTAATTTCATTAAGCTAGTTGTTGTAGTTGTGTTAGTACTTAGCAGAAGCATTATCTAAGGTGATGGTTAAAACTTTATCAATGAGTCCATAAAAATAAACAATTTATAGAACAGTAGTTGCAATATATGCTCCATTGTATCTTGAATCAACAAATTTATAACCAATAATACGTTTTTGTATGTTCTAGTGATGATCAACCCAATGACATGTAACAGTTAAATAATCACAACCATTAGGACTATGACCTATATCAGATGTGATAGACACTTTACAATCTAAGTGAAACAATACACAACGAATATACTGAAGATATTCGGTTTGAAATTTAAAAACATCATTTCTAACAGTGGTCTTAGGAAAACCTTCAAAAGCAGGATTATAAGTTTTTTGTATATAATGCACAAAAAATAGGACGCGGGATAGGCGGGACGGGACGGGACGGGACAGGATGGGACGAGATGGGACGGGACAGGCGGGACAGGCGAGACGGGACGGGACGAGACAGGACGAAATGGGACGGGACAAACGGGATGAAATGGCCATCCCGTCCCATCCCGTGTCCTGTTTAACATGGGCCCATCCCGTTTAGAATTAAGCGGGACGGGACGGGACGGGACGTCCCGTCTCGTTGGACAGCCTTACTTCCAAGTGGGTCCGGGCCCCCGGACCACGATCGTCTAAAATTATTTGAGGCCATCAAATACGACCTAAGGAACCATAGTCACCGCCCCGCCATGGCCATTCCTCGTTGTTTTGCGTTTTAGGGCCAAAGCACTAGAATTCCGCCCGATTCCCATATTTTCGTGTGCTATAGCCCACGCCTTTCGAGTGGGTAGGGCTCCCGGACGCCGATCGCCTAAAATTATTCTGGGCCATCAAATACGACCTAAGAAACCATAGTCACCGCCCCGCCATGAGCGTTCCTCGTTGTTTTGCTTTTTACGACCAAACAACTAGAATTCCGCCCGATTCCCATATTTTCGTGTGCTGCGCCTCCGAAGATTAATGATGAAAGGTTGGTTTGTTTATCCGCAATTGAAAAAATCAATATCGATTGGATCCGTTGATATGCGTTTTTTCTTTCATCTGCTTAAACGATTGCCGTAAGTAAACTTATAGGAATAATTGGATTTCACTTAATTACAAGCAAGAAATAATAATGAAGAAATGAAAATTATACAATTTTTTTTTACCGGATTGCCTAACAATTTTCTAGGCCATCAATTACGACGTAAGGAACCATAGTCACCGCCCCGCCATTGTCGTTCCTCGTTGTTTTGCGTTTTAAGTTCAAAAAACTAGAATTTCGCCCGATTCTCATATATTCGTGTGCTATAGCCCACGCCTTCCTAGTGGGTCCGATCGCCTAAAATTTTTCCGGGCTATCAAATCCGACCTAAGGAACCATAGTCACCGCCCTGCCATGACCGTTCCTCGTTGTTTTGCTTCTTACGACCAAAAAACTAGAATTTTGTCCGATTCCCATATTTTCATGTGCTCTAGCCCACGCCTTCCGAGTGGGCCCAGGTCCCACGAAACTGGATTGCCTAACAATTTTACAGGCCATCAAATACGACCTAAGGAACCATAGTCACCACCCCGCCATGTCCATTTCTCGTTGTTTTGCTTTTTACGGCCAAAACACTAGAATTCCGCCCGATTCCCATATATTCGTGTGCTATATCCCATGCCTTCCTAGTGGGTTCCGGGCCCCACGGACCCCAATCGCCTAAAATATTTCTGGGCTATCAAATACGACCTAAGGAACCATAGTCACCGCCCCTCCATGGCCGTTCCTCGTAGTTTTGCATTTTACGGCCAAAAAACTAGAATTCCGCCCGATTCCCATATATTCGTGTGCTATAGCCCACGCCTTCCGAGTGGGTCCGGGCCCCCCAGACCCCGATCGCCTAAAATTATTTGGGGCCATCAAATACGACCTAAGGAACCATAGTCACCGCCCAGCCGCGGCCGTTCCTCGTTGTTTTGCATTTTACGGCCAAAAAACTAAAATTTTGCCCTATTCCTATATTTTCGTGTGCTATAGCCCATGCCTTCCGAGTGAGTCCGGGCCCCCGAACCCCGATCGCCTAAAATTATTCGGAGCCATCAAATACGACCTAAGGAACCATAGTTACCGCCCCGCCATGGCCGTTCCTCGTTGTTTTGTTTTTTATGGCCAAAAAACTAGAATTCCCCCCGATTCCCATATATTCGTGTGCTATAGCTCAAGCCTTCCGAGTAGGACCAGGCCCCCGGACCCCGATCGCCTAAAATTATTCCGGGCCATCAAATACGACCTAAGGAACTGTAGTCACCACCTAGTCGTGGCTGTTCCTCGTTGTTTTGCATTTTACGACAAAAAAACTAGAATTTTGCCCGATTCCCATATTTTCGTGTGCTATATAGCCCATGCCTTCCGAGTGGGTCCGGGCCCCCGGACCCCGATCGCCTAAAATTATTCGGGGCCATCAAATACGACCTAAGGAACCATAGTCACCGCCCCCATTGCCGTTCCTCGTTGGTTTGTGTTTTACGGTCAAAAAACTAGAATTCCGCCCGATTCCCATATTTTCGTGTGCTAAGCCCACGCCTTCTAAGTGGGTCCGGACCCCGATCGCCTAAAAGTTTTCCAAGCCATCAAATACGACCTAAGGAACCATAGTCACCGCCCCGCCATGACCGTTCCTCGTTGTTTTGCTTTTTACGACCAAAAAACTAGAATTCCGCCCGATTCCCATATTTTCGTGTGCTATAGCCCATGCCTTCCGAGTGAATCCGGGCCCCCGGACCCCGATCGCCTAAAAATTTTCCGGGCTATCAAATCCGACCTAAGGAACCATAGTCACCGCCCTGCCATGACCGTTCCTCGTTGTTTTGCTTCTTACGACCAAAAAACTAGAATTTTGTCCGATTCCCATATTTTCATGTGCTCTAGCCCATGCCTTCCGAGTGGGCCCGTGTCCCACGAAAACTAGAATTCCCCCCGATTCCCATATATTCGTGTGCTATAGCTCACGTCTTCCAAGTGGGACCAGGGCCCCCGAACCCCGATCGCCTAAAAGTATTCCACGCCATCAAATACGACTTAAGGAACCATAGTCACCGCCCAGCCGTGGCTGATCCTCGTTGTTTTGCATTTTACGGCCAAAAAACTAGAATTTCGCCCGATTCCCATATTTCCGTGTGCTATAGCCCACGCTTCCGAGTGGGTCAAGGCCCCCAGGCCCCCGATCACCTAAAATTATTCCGGGCCATCAAATACGACCTAAGGAACCATAGTTACCGCCTAGCCATGGCCGTTCCTCATTGTTTTGCGTTTTACGACCAAAAAAATAGAATTCTGCCCGATTCCCATATATTCGTGTGCTATAGCCCACGCCTTCCGAGTGGGTCAGGCCCCCCAGGACCCCGATCGCCTAAAATTATTCCGGGCCATCAAATACGATCTAAGGAACCATAGTCACCGCCCAGCCATGGCCGTTCCTCGTTGTTTTGCATTTTACGGCCAGAAAACTAAACTTTTGCCCGATTCCCATATTTTCGTGTGCTACGCCTTCCGAGTGGGTCCGGGCCCCCGGACACAGATCGCCTAAAATTATTCTGGGCCATCAAATACGACCTAAGGAACAATAGTCACTGCCCTGCCATGGCTGTTACTCGTTGTTTTGCGTTTTACGACCAAAAAAATATAATTCCGCCTGATTTCCATATATTCGTGTGCTATAGCCCACACTCGCCTAAAATTATTCCAGGCCATCAAATACGACCTAAGGAACCATAGTAACCGCCCAGCCATGGCCGTTCCTCGTTGTTTTTAATTTTACGGCCAAAAAACTAGAATTTCGCCCGATTCCCATATTTTCGTGTGTTATAGCCCATGCCTTCCGAGTGGGTCCGGGCCCCCGGACCCTGATCGCCTAAAAATATTTAGGGCTATCAAATACTATCTATGGGACCATAGTCACCGTCCACCATGGCCGTTACTCGTTGTTTTCCATTTTACGACCAAAAAATAGAATTCCGCCCGATTCCCATATTTTCGTGTGCTCTAGCCCACGCCTTTCGAGTGGGCCCGGGTCCCTCGAAACCGGATTGCCTAAAAAATTTTCAGGCTATCAAATATGACATAAGGAACCATATTCATCGCCCCACCATGACCGTTCCTCGTTGTTTTGCTTTTTACGACCAAAAAACTAGTATTCCGCCAGATTCCCATATATTTGTGTGCTATAGCCCACGTCTTCCGAGTGGGTCCGGGCCCCCCGGACCCCGATCGCCTAAAATTATTCTGGGCCATCAAATACGACCTAAGGAACCATAGTCACCGCCCCGCCATGGCCGTTCCTCGTTGTTTTGCATTTTACGGCCAAAAACTAGAATTTCGCCCGATTCCCATATTTCCGTGTGCAGCCCATGCCTTCCGAGTGGGTCCGGGCCCCCGGACCCTGATCGCCTAAAATAATTTTGGGCCATCAAATACGACCTAAGGAACCATAGTTACCGCCCTACCATGGCCGTTACTCGTTGTTTTGTGTTTTACGACCAAAATAATTGAATTCCGCCCGATTCTCATATATTCGTGTGCGATAGCCCATGCCTTCCGAGTGGGTCAGGGCCCCCAGGACGCCGATCGCCTAAAATTATTTCGGGCCATCAAATACGACCTAAGGAACCATAGTCACCGCCTAGCAGTGGCCGTTCCTAATTGTTTTGCATTTTACGACCAAAAAATAGAATTCCGCCCGATTCTCATATTTTCGTGTGCTCTAGCCCACGCCTTTCGAGTGGGCCCAAGTCCCCAGAAACCGGATTGCCTAAAAAATTTTCAGGCCATCAAACACGACATAAGGAACCATATTCATCGCCCCACCATGACCGTTCCTCATTGTTTTGCTTTTTACGACCAAAAAACTAGTGTTCTGCCTGATTCCCATATATTTGTGTGCTATAGCCCACGTCTTCCGAGTGGGTCCGGGCCCCCCGGACCCCGATCGCCTAAAATTATTCTGGGCTATCAAATACAACCTAAGGAACCATAGTTACCGCCCAGCCGTGGCCGTTCCTCGTTGTTTTGCATTTTACGGCCAAAACACTAAAAATTCTCCCGATTCTCAAATTTTCAGGTGCTATAGCCCATGCCTTCCGAGTGGGTCCGGGCCACCGAACCCCGATCGTCTAAAATTATTTGGGACCATCAAATACGACCAAAGGAACCATAGTCACCCCCTGCCATGGCCGTTACTCGTTGTTTTGCATTTTACGATCAAAAAATAGAATTCCGCCCGATTCCCATATTTTCGTGTGCTCTAGTCCACGCCTTCCGAGTGGGCCTGGGTCCCCCGAAACCAGATTGCCTGAAAAATTTTCAGGCAATCAAATACGACCTAAGGAACCATAGTCACCGCCCCGCCATGACCGTTCCTCGTTGTTTTGCTTTTTACGACCAAAAAACAAGAATTCCGCCTGATTCCCATATTTTCGTGTGCTTTAGCCCACACCTTCCGAGTGGGTCCGGGCCTCCCGGACCCCGAATCGTCTAAAATTTATTTGGGCCATCAAATACGACCAAAGGATCCATAGTCACCGGCCCGCCATGATCGTTCCTCGTGGTTTTGCTTCTTACGACCAAAAAACTAGAATTCCGCCCGATTCCTATATTTTTTGTGTGCTCTAGCCCACCCCTTCCTCGTTGTTTTGTATTTTACGGCCAAAAACTAGAATTTCGCCCGATTCCCATATTTTCGTGTGCAGCCCATGCCTTCCGAGTGGGTCCGGGCCCCCGGACCCTGATCGCCTAAAATTATTTTGGGCCATCAAATACGACCTAAGGAACCATTGTTACCGCCCTACCATGGCCGTTACTCGTTGTTTTGTGTTTTACGACCAAAAAAATTGAATTCCGCCCGATTCTCATATATTCGTGTGCGATAGCCCATGCCTTCCGAGTGGGTCAGGGCCCCCAGGACCCCGATCGCCTAAAATTATTTCGGGCCATCAAATACGACCTAAGGAACCATAGTCACCGCCTAGCCGTGGCCGTTCCTCGTTGTTTTGCATTTTACGGCCAGAAATCTAGAATTTCGCCCGATTCCCATATTTTCGTGTGCTATAGCCCACGCCTTCCGAGTGGGTCCGGGCCCCCCGACCCAGATCGCCTAAAATTATTTTGGGCCATCAAATACGACCTAAGGAACCATAGTCACCGCGACGCCATGGCCGTTCCTCGTTGTTTTGCATTTTACGGCCAAAAAACTAGAATTCTGCCCGATTCCCATATTTTTGTGTGCTATAGCCCACGCCTTCCGAGTGAGTCCAGGCCCCCGGACCCAGATCGCCTAAAATTAATCTGGGCCATCGAATATGGCCGAATGAACCATAGTCACCACCTTGCCATGGCCGTTACTCGTTGTTTTGCATTTTACAACCAAAAAAATAGAATTCCCCCCAATTCCCATATATTCGTGTGCTATAGCCCACGCCTTCCGAGTGGGTCTGGGCCCCCCGGACCCCGATCGCCTAAAATTATTCCGGGCCATCAAATATGACCTAAGGAACCATAGTCACCGCCCAGTCGTGGCCGTTCCTCGTTGTTTTGCGTTTTACTACCAAAAAACTAGAATTCCTCCCAATTCCCGTATATTCGTGTGGTTCAGCCCACGCCTTCCAAATGGGACCGGACCCCTGTACCCCAATCGCCTAAACTTTTTTCGAGCCATCAAATACGACCTAAGGAACCATAGTCACCGCCCAGCTATGGCCGTTCCTCGTTGTTTTGCATTTTACGGCCAAAAATTTAGAATTTCGCCCGATTCCCATATTTTCGTGTGCTATAGTCCATGCCTTCTGAGTGGGTCCGAGCCCCCGGACCCCGATTGCCTAAAATTATTCGGGGCCATCAAATATGACCTAAGGAACCATATTCACCACCCCGCCATGGCTGTTCCTCGTTTTTTGCATTTTACGGCCAAAAAACTAGAAATCCTCCTGATTCCCATATTTTCGTGTGCTATAGCCCACGCCTTTCGAGTGGGTCCGGGCCCCCAAACCCCGATCGCCTAAATTTATTCTGGGCCATCAAATACGACCTAAGGAACCATAGTCACCGCCCCGGCATGGCCGTTACTTGTTGTTTTGTGTTTTACGACCAAAAAAATAAAATTCCGCCCGATTCCCATATTTTCGTGTGCTCTAACCCACGCCTTCCGAGTGGGTCCAGGCCACCCGGAATCGGATTGCCTAAAATTTTTCCAGGCCATCAAATACGACATAAGGAACCATATTCACCGCCCCGCCATGACCGTTCCTCGTTGTTTTGCTTTTTACGACCAAAAAAATAGAATTCCGCCCGATTCCCATATATTCCGGGCCATCAAATACGACCTAAGGAACCATAGTCACCGCCCCGCCGTGGCCGTTCCTCGTTGTTATGCATTTTACGGCCAAATACTAGAATTTCGCCTGATTCCCATATTTTCGTGTGCTATAGACCATGCCTTCCGAGTGGGTCCGGGGGGCCCGGACCCAGATCGCCTAAAATTAATCTGGGCCATCGAATATGGCCGAAGGAACCATAGTCACCACCTTGCCATGGCCGTTACTCGTTGTTTTGCATTTTACAACCAAAAAAATAGAATTCCCCCCAATTCCCATATATTCGTGTGCTATAGCCCACGCCTTACAAGTGGGTCTGGGCCCCCCGGTCCCCGATCGCCTAAAATTATTCCGGGCCATCAAATACGACCTAAGGAACCATAGTCACCACCCAGTCATGGCCGTTCCTCGTTGTTTTGCGTTTTACTGCCAAAAAACTAGAATTCCGCCCAATTCCCGTATATTCGTGTGCTTCAGCCCACGCCTTCCAAATGGGACCGGGCCCCCGTACCCCGATCGCCTAAACTTTTTCCGAGCCATCAAATACGACCTAAGGAACCATAGTCACCGCCCAGCTTCGGCCGTTCCTCGTTGTTTTGCATTTTACGGCCAAAAATTTAGAATTTCGCCCGATTCCCATATTTTCGTGTGCTATAGCCCATGCCTTCCGAGTGGGTCCGGGCCCCCGGACCCCGATCACCTAAAATTTATTTGGGCCATCAAATACGACCTAAGGAACCATAGTCACCGCCCCGCCATGACCGTTCCTCAATTTTTGCGTTTTACGGCCAAAAAACTAGAAATACTCCTGATTCCCATATTTTCGTGTGCTATAGCCCACGCCTTTAGAGTGGGTCCGGGCCCCCGAACCCCGATCGCCTAAAATTATTCTGGGCCATCAAATACGACCTAAGGAACCGTAGTCACCGCCCCGCCATGGCCGTTACTTGTTGTTTTGTATTTTAGGACAAAAAAAATAGAATTCCGCCCGATTCCCATATTTTCGTGTGCTCTAACCCACGCCTTCCGAGTGGGTCCAGGCCCCCCGGAATCAGATTGCCTAAAATTTTTCCAATCCATCAAATACGACATAAGGAACCATATTCACCGCCCCGCCATGACCGTTCCTCGTTGTTTTGCTTTTTACGACAAAAAAATAGAATTCCGCCCGATTCCCATATATTCCGGGCCATCAAATACGACCTAAGGAACCATAGTCACCGCCCCGCCGTGGACGTTCCTCGTTGTTATACATTTTACGGCGAAAAACTAGAATTTTGCCTGATTCTCATATTTTCGTGTGCTATAGACCATGCCTTCCGAGTGGGTCCGGGGGGCCCGGACCCCGATCGCCTAAAATTATTTCGGGCCATCAAATACGACCTAAGGAACCATAGTCACCGCCCTGCCATGACCGTTCCTCGTTGTTTTGCTTTTTATGACCAAAAAACAAGAATTCCACCTGATTCCCATATTTTCGAGTGCTCTAGCCCACACCTTCCGAGTGGGTCCGAGCCCCTCGGACCCCGATCACCTAAAATTTTTTTGGGCCATCAAATACGACCGAAGGATCCATAGTCACCGCACAGCCATGACCGTTCCTCGTTTTACTTTTTACGACAAATAAACTAGAATTCTACCCGATTCCCATATTTTCGTGTGCCCTAGTCCACCCCTTCCGAGTGGGCCCGGGTCCCCAGAAACCGGATTGCCTAAATTTTTTCCAGGCCATTAAATACGATCTAAGGAACCAAAGTCACCGCCCCGCCATGGCCGTTCCTCGTTGTTTTGCGTTTTACGGCCAAAAAATAGAATTTCGCCTGATTCCCATATATTCGTGTGCTATAGCCCACGCCTTCCGAATGGGTCCGGGCCCCCTGACCCCGATCGCCTAAAATTATTCTGGACCATCAAATATGACCTAAGGAACCATAGTCACCGCCCTGCCATTGCTGTTCCTTGTTGTTTTGCGTTTTTCGGCCAAAAAATTAGAATTTCGCCTGATTGCCATATATTCATGTGCTATAGCCCACACTCGCCTAAAATTATTCCAGGCCATCAAATACATCCTAAGGAACCATAGTAACCGCCCAGCCATGGCCGTTCCTCATTTTTTTTAATTTTACGGCCAAAAAACTAGAATTTCGCCCGATTCCCATATTTTCGTGTGTTATAGCCCATGCCTTCCGAGTGGGTCCGGGCCCCCAGACCCTGATCGCCTAAAAATATTTAGGGCCATCAAATACTACCTAAGGGACCATATTCACCGCCCCACCATGGCCGTTACGCGTTGTTTTGCATTTTACGACCAAAAAATAGAATTTCGCCCGATTCTCATATTTTCGTGTGCTCTAGCCCACGCCTTTCGAGTGGGCCCGGGTCCCCCGAAACCGGATTGCCTAAAAATTTTTCAGTCCATCAAATACAACATAAGGAACCATATTCATCGCCCCACCATGACCGTTCCTCGTTGTTTTGCTTTTTACAACCAAAAAACTAGAATTCCGCCCGATTCCCATATATTTGTGTGCTATAGCCCACGTCTTCCGAGTGGGCCCGGGTCACCGGCCCCCGATCGCCTAAAATTTATTTGGGCCATCAAATACGACCAAAGGATCCATAGTCACCGGCCCGCCATGATCGTTCCTCGTTGTTTTGCTTTTTACGACCAAAAATCTAGAATTCCGCCCGATTCCCATATTTTTTGTGTGCTCTAGCCCACCCCTTCCGAGTGGGCCCGGGTCCCCTGAAATCGGATTGCCTAAAAATTTTCCAGGCCATTAAATACGACCTAAGGAACCATAGTCACTGCCCCGCCATGACCGTTCCTCGTTATTTTGCATTTTACGGCCAAAAAACTAGAATTTCGCCCTATTCCCATATTTCCGTGTGCAGCCCATGCCTTCCGAGTGGGTCCGGGCCCCCGGACCCTGATCGCCTAAAATTATTTTGGGCCATCCAATACGACCTAAGGAACCATAGTTACCGCCCTACCATGGCCGTTACTCGTTGTTTTGTGTTTTACGACCAAAAAAATTGAATTCCGCCCGATTCTCATATATTCGTGTGCGATAGCCCATGCCTTCCGAGTGGGTCAGGGCCCCCAGGACCCCGATCGCCTAAAATTATTTCGGGCCATCAAATACGACCTAAGGAACCATAGTCACCGCCTAGCCGTGGCCGTTCCTCGTTGTTTTGCATTTTACGGCCAGAAATCTAGAATTTCGCCCGATTCCCATATTTTCGTGTGCTATAGCCCACGCCTTCCGAGTGGGTCCGGGCCCCCCGACCCAGATCGCCTAAAATTATTTTGGGCCATCAAATACGACCTAAGGAACCATAGTCACCGCGACGCCATGGCCGTTCCTCGTTGTTTTGCATTTTACGGCCAAAAAACTATAATTTTGCCCGATTCCCATATTTTTGTGTGCTATAGCCCACGCCTTCCGAGTGAGTCCAGGCCCCCGGACCCAGATCGCCTAAAATTAATCTGGGCCATCGAATATGGCCGAAGGAACCATAGTCACCACCTTGCCATGGCCGTTACTCGTTGTTTTGCATTTTACAACCAAAAAAATAGAATTCCCCCCAATTCCCATATATTCGTGTGCTATAGCCCACGCCTTACAAGTGGGTCTGGGCCCCCCGGTCCCTGATCGCCTAAAATTATTCCGGGCCATCAAATACGACCTAAGGAACCATAGTCACCACCCAGTCGTGGCCGTTCCTCGTTGTTTTGCGTTTTACTGCCAAAAAACTAGAATTCCGCCCAATTCCCGTATATTCGTGTGCTTCAGCCCACGCCTTCCAAATGGGACCGGGCCCCCGTACCCCGATCGCCTAAACTTTTTCCGAGCCATCAAATACGACCTAAGGAACCATAGTCACCGCCCAGCTTCGGCCGTTCCTCGTTGTATTGCATTTTACGGCCAAAAATTTAGAATTTCGCCCGATTCCTATATTTTCGTGTGCTATAGCCCATGCCTTCCGAGTGGGTCCGGGCCCCCCGGACCCCGATCACCTAAAATTTATTTGGGCTATCAAATACGACCTAAGGAACCAGTCACCGCCCCGCCATGACCGTTCCTCAATTTTTGCGTTTTACGGCCAAAAAACTAGAAATACTCCTGATTCCCATATTTTCATGTGCTTTAGCCCACGCCTTTAGAGTGGGTCTGGGCCCCCGAACCCCGATCGCCTAAAATTATTCTGGGCCATCAAATACGACCTAAGGAACCGTAGTCACCGCCCCGCCATGGCCGTTACTTGTTGTTTTGCATTTTACGACAAAAAAAATAGAATTCCGCCCGATTCCCATATTTTCGTGTGCTCTAACCCACGCCTTCCGAGTGGGTCCAGGCCCCCCAGAATCGGATTGCCTAAAATTTTTCCAGGCCATCAAATACGACATAAGGAACCATATTCACCGCCCCGCCATGACCGTTCCTCGTTGTTTTGCTTTTTACGACCAAAAAAATAGAATTCCGCCCGATTCCCATATATTCCGGGCCATCAAATACGACCTAAGGAACCATAGTCACCGCCCCGCCGTGGACGTTCCTCGTTGTTATGCATTTTACGGCGAAAAACTAGAATTTTGCCTGATTCCCATATTTTGGTGTGCTATAGACCATGCCTTCCGAGTGGGTCCGGGGGGCCCGGACCCCGATCGCCTAAAATTATTTCGGGCCATCAAATACGACCTAAGGAACCATAGTCACCGCCCCGCCATGACCGTTCCTCGTTGTTTTGCTTTTTATGACCAAAAAACAAGAATTCCACCTGATTCCCATATTTTCGAGTGCTCTAGCCCACACCTTCCGAGTGGGTCCGGGCCCCTCGGACCCCGATCACCTAAAATTTTTTTGGGCCATCAAATACGACCGAAGGATCCATAGTCACCGCACCGCCATGACCGTTCCTCGTTTTGCTTTTTACGACAAATAAACTAGAATTCTACCCGATTCCCATATTTTCGTGTGCTCTAGCCCATCCCTTCCGAGTGGGCCCAGGTCCCCAGAAATCGGATTGCCTAAAATTTTTCCAGGCCATTAAATACGATCTAAGGAACCATAGTCACCGCCACGCCATGGTCGTTCCTCGTTGTTTTGCGTTTTACGGCCAAAAAATAGAATTCCGCCCGATTCCCATATATTCGTGTGCTATAGCCCACGCCTTCCGAATGGGTCCGGGCCCCCTGACTCCGATCGCCTAACATTATTCTGGGCCATCAAATATGACCTAAGGAACCATACTCAACGCACCGCCATGGCTGTTCCTTGTTGTTTTGCGTTTTTCAGCCAAAAAATTACAATTTCGCCCGATTCCCATATTTTCGTGTGCTATCGCCCACGCCTTTCGAGTGGGTCCGGCCCCCCGAACCCAGATCGCCTAAAATTATTCTGGGCCATCAAATATGACCTAAGAAACCATAGTCACCACCCTACCATGGCCGTTACTCGTTGTTTTGCGTTTTACGACCAAAAAAATAAAATTCTGCCCAATTCCCATATATTCGTGTCCTATAGCCCACGCCTTCCGAGTGGGTCAGGGCCCCCAGGACCCCGATCGCCTAAAATTTTTTTGGGCCATCACCTACGACCTAAGGAACCATAGTCACCGCCCCGCCATGACCGTTCCTCGTTTGTTTCCTTTTTACGGCCAAAAAACTAGAATTTCGCCCAATTCCCATATTTTCGTGTGCTATAGCCCATGCCTTCCGAGTGGGTCTGGGCCCCTAGACCCCGATCGCCTAAAATTATTCAGGGCCATCAAATACGACCTAAGGAACCATAGTCACCGCCCTGCCATGGCCGTTCCTCGTTGTTTTGCATTTTATGGCCAAAAAACTAGAATTCCGCCCGTTTCCCATATTTTCGTGTGGTATAGCCCACGCCTTCCGAGTGGGTCTGGGCCCCCGGACCCCGATCGCCTAAAATTATTCTGGGCCATCAAATATGACCTAAGGAACCATAGTCAACGCACCGCCATGACCGTTCCTTATTGTTTTGCTTTTTACGACAAAAAAACTAGAATTCTACCCGATTCCCATATTTTCGTGTGCCCTAGCCCACCCCTTCCGAGTGGGCCCGGGTCCCCAGAAACCGGATTGCCTAAAATTTTTCCAGGCCATTAAATACGATCTAAGGAACCAAAGTCACCGCCCAGCCAGGGCCGTTCCTCGTTGTTTTGCGTTTCACGGCCAAAAAATAGAATTCCGCCCGATTCCCATATATTCGTGTGCTATAGCCCACGCCTTCCGAATGGGTCCGGGCCCCCTGACCCCGATCGCCTAAAATTATTCTGGGCCATCAAATACGACCTAAGGAACCATAGTCACTGCCCTGCCATGGCCGTTACTCGTTGTTTTGCATTTTACGACCAAAAAAATAGAATTCTGCCCGATTCCCATTTATTCGTGTCCTATAGCCCACGCCTTCCGAGTGGGTCAGGGCCCCCAGGACCCCGATCGCCTAAAATGTTTTCGGGCCATCACCTACGACCTAAGGAACCATAGTCACCGCCCCGCCATGACCGTTCCTCGTTTGTTTCCTTTTTACGGCCAAAAAACTTGAATTTCGCCCGATTCCCATATTTTCGTGTGCTATAGCCCATGCCTTCCGAGTGGGTCCGGGCTCCTAGATCCCGATCGCCTAAAATTATTCGGGGCCATCAAATACGACCTAAGGAACCATAGTCACCGCCCCGCTATGGCCGTTCCTCGTTATTTTGCGTTTTATGGCCAAAAAACTAGAATTCCGCCCGATTCCCATATTTTCGTGTGCTTTAGCCCACGCCTTCCGAGTGGGCACGGGCCCCCGGACCCCAATCGCCTAAAATTATTCTGGGCCATCAAATACGACCTAAGGAACCATAGTCACCGCACCGCCATGACCGTTCCTCGTTGTTTTGCTTTTTACGACAAAAAAACTAGAATTCTACCTGATTCCCATATTTTCGTGTGCCCTAGCCCACCCCTTCCGAGTGGGCCCGGGTCCCCAGAAACCGGATTGCCTAAAAATTTTCCAGGCCATTAAATACGATCTAAGGAACCATAGTCACCGCCCCGCCATGGCCGTTCCTCGTTGTTTTGCGTTTTACGGCAAAAAAATAGAATTCCGCCTGATTCCCATATATTCGTGTGCTATAGCCCACGCCTTCCGAATGGGTCCGGGCCCCCTGACCCCGATCGCCTAAAATTATTCTGGGCCATCAAATATGACCTAAGGAACCATAGTCACCGCCCCGCCATGGCTGTTCCTTGTTGTTTTGCGTTTTTCAGCCAAAAAATTAGAATTTCGCTCGGTTCCCATATTTTCGTGTGCTATCGCCCACGCCTTCCGAGTGGGTCCGGCCCCTCGGACCCATATCACCTAAAATTATTCTGGGCCATCAAATATGACATAAGGAATCATAGTCACCACCCTACCATGGCCGTTACTCGTTGTTTTGCGTTTTACGACCAAAAAAATAGAATTCTGCCCGATTCCCATATATTCGTGTCCTATAGCCCACGCCTTCCGAGTGGGTCAAGGCCCCCAGGACCCCGATTGCCTAAAAATTTTTCGGGACATCAACTACGACCTAAGGAACCATAGTCACCGCCCCGCCATGACCGTTCCTCGTTTGTTTCCTTTTTACGGCCAAAAAACTAGAATTTCGCCTGATTCCCATATTTTCGTGTACTATAGCCCACGCCTTCCGAGTGGGTCCGGGCCCCCCGGACCCCGATCGCCTAAAATTATTCCGGGCCATCAAATACGACCTAAGGAACCATAGTCACCGCCCCGCCATGGCCGTTCCTCGTTGTTATGCATTTTACGGCCAAAAAACTAGAATTTCGCCCGATTCCCATAGTTTCATATGCTATAGCCCATGCCTTCCGAGTGGGTCCGGGCCACCGGACCCCGATCGCCTAAAATTATTCCGGGCCATCAAATACGACCTAAGGAACCATAGTCACTGCCCCGCCATGACCGTTCCTCGTTGTTTTGAGTTTTACGACAAAAAACAAGAATTCTACCCGATTCCCATATTTTCGTGTGCTCTAGCCCACTCCTTCCGAGTGGGCTCGGGTCCCCTGAAACCGGATTGCCTAAAATTTTTCCAGGCCATTAAATACGATCTAAGGAACCATAGTCACCGCCCCGCCATGGCCGTTCCTCGTTGTTTTGCGTTTTACGGCCAAAAAATAGAATTCCGCCCGATTCCAATATATTCGTGTGCTATAGCCCACGCCTTCCGAATGGGTCCGGGCCCCCTGACCCCGATCGCCTAAAATTATTCTGGGCCATCAAATATGACCTAAGGAACCATAGTCACCGCCACGCCATGGCTGTTCCTTGTTGTTTTGCGTTTTTCAGCCAAAAAATTACAATTTCTCTCGATTCCCATATTTTCGTGTGCTATCGCCCACGCCTTCCGAGTGGGTCCGGCCCCCCGAACCCATATCGCCTAAAATTATTCTGGGCCATCAAATACGACATAAGGAACCATAGTCACCACCCTACCATGGCCGTTACTCGTTGTTTTGCGTTTTACGACCAAAAAAATAGAATTCTGCCCGATTCCCATATATTCGTGTCCTATAGCCCACGCCTTCCGAGTGGGTCAAGGCCCCCAGGACCCCGATTGCCTAAAATTTTTTCGGGCCATCAAATACGACCTAAGGAACCATAGTCACCGCCCCGCCATGACCGTTCCTCGTTTTTTTCCTTTTTACGGCCAAAAAACTAGAATTTCGCCTGATTCCCATATTTTCGTGTGCTATAGCCCATGCCTTCCGAGTGGGTCCGGGCCCCTAGACCCCGATCGCCTAAAATTATTTGGGGCCATTAAATACGACCTAAGGAACCATAGTTACCGCCCCGTCATGGCGGGGCGGTGACTATGGTTCCTTCGGTCGTATTCGATGGCCCCGAATAATTTTAGGCGATCGGGGTTTGGGGGCCCGGACCCACACGGAAGTCATGGGCTATAGTACACGAAAATATTGGAATCGGGCGAAATTCTAGTTTTTTGGCCGTAAAAAGGAAACAAATGAGGAACGGTCATGGCGGGGCGGTGACTATGGTTCCTTAGGTCATAGTTGATGGCCCAAAAAGATTTTAGGCGATCGGGGTCTGGGGGGCCGGACCCACTTGGAAGGCGTGAGCTATATCTCACGAAAATATGGGAATCGGGCGAAATTCTAGTTTTTTAGCCGTAAAATGCAAAACAACGTGGAACGGCCATGGCAGGGCGGTGACTATAGTTCCTTAAGTTGTAGTTGATGGCCCGAAAGTTTTTTTAGGTGATCGGGGTCCGGGGGCCCGGACCCACTGGGAAGGCGTGGGCTATATCTCACGAAAATATGGGAATCGGGCGAAATTCTAATTTTTTTTCCAAAAAACGCAAAACAACAAGGAACGGCCATGGCGGGGCAGTGATTATGGTTCCTTAGGTCATATTTGATAGCCCAGAATAATTTTAGGCAATCGGGGTCAGGGGGCCCGGACCTATTCAGAAGGCGTGGGCTATAGCACATGAATATATGGGAATCGGGCTCAATTCTATTTTTTGTCCGTAAAACGCAAAACAATGAGGAACGGCCATGGCGGGGCGGTGACTATGGTTCCTTAGTTCGTATTTGATGGCCTGGTAAACTTTTAGGCAATCCGGTTTCAGAGGACCCGGGCCCACTCGGAATGGGTGGGCTATAGAGCACACGAAAATATGGGAATCGGGTAGAATTCTAGTTTTTTGGTCGTAAAAAGCAAAACAACGAGGAACGGTCATGGCGGGGCGGTGACTATGGATCCTTCGGTCGTATTTGATGGCCCAAATAAATTTTAGGCAATCGGGGTCCGAGGGGCCCGGACCCACTCGGAAGGTGTGGGCTAGCGCACTCGAAAATATGGGAATCAGGTGGAATTCTTGTTTTTTGGTCATAAAAAGCAAAAATGAGGAAAGGTCATGGCGGGGCAGTGAATATGGTTCCTTAGTTCGTATTTGATGGCCCGGAATAATTTTAGGCGATCGGGGTCCGGTGGCCCGGACCCACTCGGAAGGCATGGGCTATAGCACATGAAAATATGGGAATCTGGCGAAATTCTAGTTTTTTGGCCGTAAAATGCATAACAACGAGGAACGGCCATGGCGGGGCGGTGACTATGGTTCCTTAGGTCGTATTTGATGGCCCGGAATAATTTTAGGCGATCGGGGTCCGAGGGGCCCGACCCACTCGGAAGGCGTGGGCTATAGCACACGAATATATGGGAATCGGGCGGAATTCTAGTTTTTTGGTCGTAAAACGCAAAACCACGAGTAACGGCCATGGCGGGGTGGTGACTATGGTTCCTTAGGTCGTATTTGATGGCCCAAAATAATTTTAGGCGATCGGGGTCCGGGGGCCCGGACCCACTCGGAAGGCGTGGGCTATAGCACACGAAAATATGGGAATCGGGCGGAATTCTAGTTTTTTGGCCGTAAAACGCAAAACAACGAGGAACGGCCATGGCGGGGCGGTAACTATGGTTCCTTAGGTCGTATTTGATGGCTCCAAATAATTTTAGGCGATCGGGGTCTAGGGGCCCGGACCCACTCGGAAGGCATGGGCTATAGCACACGAAAATATGGGAATCAGGCGAAATTCTAGTTTTTTGGCCGTAAAAAGGAAAAAAATGAGGAACGGTCATGGCGGGGCGGTGACTATGGTTCCTTAGGTCGTATTTGATGGCCCGAAAAAATTTTAGGCAATCGGGGTCCTGGGGGCCTTGACCCACTCGGAAGGCGTGGGCTATAGGACACGAATATATGGGAATCGGGCAGAATTCTATTTTTTTGGTCGTAAAACGCAAAACAACGAGTAACGGCCATGGTAGGGTGGTGACTATGGTTCCTTATGTCGTATTTGATGGCCCAGAATAATTTTAGGCGATATGTGTCCGGGGGCCGGACCCACTCGGAAGGCGTGGGCGATAGCACACGAAAATATGGGAATCGGGAGAAATTGTAATTTTTTGGCTGAAAAACGCAAAACAACAAGGAACAGCCATGGCATGGCGGTGACTATGGTTCCTTAGGTCATATTTGATGGCCCAGAATAATTTTAGGCGATCGGGGTCAGGGGGCCCGGACCCATTCGGAAGGCGTGGGCTATAGCACACGAATATATTGGAATCGGGCGGAATTCTATTTTTTGGCCGTAAAACGCAAAACAACGAGGAACGGCCATGGCGGGGCGGTGACTATGGTTCCTTAGATCGTATTTAATGGCCTGGAAAATTTTTAGGCAATCCGGTTTATGGGGACACGGGCCCACTCGTAAGGAGTGGGCTAGAGCACACGAAAATATGGGAAACGGGTAGAATTCTAGTTTTTTGTCGTACAAATCAAAACAACGAGGAACGGTCATGGCGGGGCGGTGACTATGGATCCTTCGGTCATATTTGATGGCCCAAATAAATTTTAGGCGATCGGGGTCCGAGGGGCCCGGACCCACTCGGAAGGTGTTGGCTAGAGCACTCGAAAATATGGGAATCAGGTGGAATTCTTGTTTTTTGGTCATAAAAAGCAAAACAACGAGGAACGGTCATGGCGGGGCGGTGACTATAGTTCCTTAGGTCGTATTTGATGGCCCAGAATAATTTTAGGCACTCAGAAGGCATGGTCTATAGCACACGAAAATATGGGTATCAGGCGAAATTCTAGTTTTTAGCCATAAAATGCAAAACAACGAGGAACGGCCATGGCGAGGCGGTGACTATAGTTCCTTAGGTAGTAGTTTATGGCCCGAAAATATTTTAGGCGATCGGGGTCCGGGGGCCCGGACTCACTGGGAAGGCGTGGGCTATATCTCACGAAAATATGGGAATCGGGCGAAATTCTAATTTTTTTCCGAAAAACACAAAACAACAAGGAAAGGCCATGACGGGGCAGTGACTATGGTTCCTTAGGTCATATTTGATAGCCTAGAATAATTTTAGGCGATCGGGGTCAGGGGGCCCGGACCTATTCGGAAGGCGTGGGCTACAGCACACGAATATATGGGAATCGGGCGAAATTCTATTTTTTGGCCGTAAAATGCAAAACAACGAGGAACGGCCATGGCGGGCGGTGACTATGGTTCCTTAGATCGTATTTGATGGCCTAGAAAAATTTTAGGCAATCCGGTTTCAGGGGACCCGGGCCCACTCGGAATGGGTGGGCTAGAGCACTCGAAAATATGGGAATCAGGTGGAATTCTTGTTTTTTGGTCATAAAAAGCAAACCAACAAGGAAAGGTCATGGCGGGGCAGTGACTATGGTTCCTTAGGTCGTATTTGATGGCCCGAAATAATTTTAGGCGATCGGGGTCCGGTGGCCCGGACCCACTCGGAAGGCATGGGCTATAGCATATGAAACTATGGGAATCGGGCGAAATTCTAGTTTTTTGGCCGTAAAATGCATAACAACGAGGAACGGCCATGGCGGGGCGGTGACTATGGTTCCTTAGGTCGTATTTGATGGCCCGGAATAATTTTAGGCGATCGGGGTCCGGGGGCCCGGACCCACTCGGAAGGCGTGGGCTATAGCACACGAAAATATGGGAATCAGGCGAAATTCTAGTTTTTTGGCCGTAAAAAGGAAACAAACGAGGAACGGTCATGGCGGGGCGGTGACTATGGTTCCTTAGGTCATAGTTGATGGCCCAAAAATTTTTTAGGCAATCGGGGTCCTGGGGGCCTTGACCCACTCGGAAGGCGTGGGCTATAGGACACGAATATATGGGAATCGGGCAGAATTCTATTTTTTTGGTCGTAAAACGCAAAACAACGAGTAACGGCCATGGTAGGGTGGTGACTATGGTTCTTTATGTCGTATTTGATGGCCCAGAATAATTTTAGGCGATATGGGTCCGGGGGGCCGGACCCACTCGGAAGGCGTGGGCGACAGCACACGAAAATATGGGAATCGGGCAAAATTCTAATTTCTTGGCTGAAAAACGCAAAACAACAAGGAACAGCCATGGAGGGGCGGTGACTATGGTTCCTTAGGTCATATTTGATGGCCCAGAATAATTTTAGGCGATCGGGGTCAGGGGCCCGGACCCATTCAGAAGGCGTGGGCTATAGCACACGAAAATATGGGAATCGGGTAGAATTCTAGTTTTTTTGTCGTAAAAAGCAAAATAACGAGGAACGGTCATGGCGGTGCGGTGACTATGGTTCCTTAGGTCGTATTTGATGGCCCAGAATAATTTTAGGCGATTGGGGTCCGGGGGCCCGTGCCCACTCGGAAGGCGTGGGCTAAAGCACACGAAAATATGGGAATCGGGCGGAATTCTAGTTTTTTGGCCATAAAACGCAAAACAACGAGGAACGGCCATGGAGGGGCGGTGACTATGGTTCCTTAGGTCGTATTTGATGGCCCCGAATAATTTTAGGCGATCGGGGTCTAGGAGCCCGGACCCACTCGGAAGGCATGGGCTATAGCACACGAAAATATGGGAATCGGGCAAAATTCTAGTTTTTTGGCCGTAAAAAGGAAACAAACGAGGAACGGTCATGGCGGGGCGGTGACTATGGTTCCTTAGGTCGTAGGTGATGGCCCGAAAAAATTTTAGGCGATCGGGGTCCTGGGGGCCCTGACCCACTCGGAAGGCGTGGGCTATAGGACACGAATATATGGGAATCGGGCAGAATTCTATTTTTTTGGTCGTAAAACACAAAACAACGAGTAACGGCCATGGCAGGGCAGTGACTATGGTTCCTTAGGTCGTATTTGATGGCCCAGAATAATTTTAGGCGATCGGGGTCAGGGGGCCCGGACCCATTCGGAAGGCGTGGGCTATAGCACACGAATATATGGGAATCGGGCGAAATTCTATTTTTTGGCCGTAAAACGCAAAACAACGAGGAACGGCCCTGGCGGGGCGGTGACTTTGGTTCCTTAGATCGTATTTAATGGCCTGGATAATTTTAGGCAATCCGGTTTCTGGGGACCCGGGCCCACTCGGAAGGGGTGGGCTAGGGCACACGAAAATATGGGAATCGGGTAGAATTCTAGTTTTTTTGTCGTAAAAAGCAAAACAACAAGGAACGGTCATGGCAGTGCGTTGACTATGGTTCCTTAGGTCGTATTTGATGGCCCAGAATAATTTTAGGTGATCGGGGTCCGGGGGCCCGGAACCCACTAGGAAGGCATGGGCTATAGCACACGAATATATGGGAATCGGGCGGAATTCTAGTTTTTTGGCCATAAAATGCAAAACAACGAGGAACGGCCATGGCGGGGCGGTGACTATGGTTCCTTAGGTCATATTTGATAGCCTGGAAAAATGTTTAGGCGATCGGGGTCTAGGGGCCCAGACCCACTCGGAAGGCATGGGCTATAGCACACGAAAATATGGGAATTGGGCGAAATTCTAGTTTTTTGGCCGTAAAAAGGAAACAAACGAGGAACGGTCATGGCGGGGCGGTGACTATGGTTCCTTAGGTCGTAGGTGATGGCCCGAAAATATTTTAGGCGATCGGGGTCCTGGGAGCCCTGACCCACTCAGAAGGCGTGGGCTATAGGACACGAATATATGGGAATCGGGCAGAATTTTATTTTTTTGGTCGTAAAACGCAAAACAACGAGTAACGGCCATGGTAGGGTGGTGACTATGGTTCCTTAGGTCATATTTGATGGCCCAGAATAATTTTAGGCGATCTGGGTTCGGGGGGCCGGACCCACTCGGAAGGCGTGGGCGATAGCACACGAAAATATGGGAATCGGGCGAAATTGTAATTTTTTGGCTGAAAAACGCAAAACAACAAGGAACAGCCATGGCGGTGCGTTGACTATGGTTCCTTAGGTCATATTTGATGGCCCAGAATAATGTTAGGCGATCGGGGTCAGGGGGCCCGGACCCATTCTGAAGGAGTGGGCTATAGCACACGAATATTTGGGAATCGGGCGGAATTCTATTTTTTGGCCGTAAAACGCAAAACAACGAGGAACGACCATGGCGGGGTGGTGACTATGGTTCCTTAGATCGTATTTAATGGCCTGGAAAAATTTTAGGCAATCCGAATTCTGGGGACCTGGGCCCACTCGGAAGGGGTGGGCTAGAGCACACGATAATATGGGAATCGGGTAGAATTCTAGTTTATTTGTCGTAAAAAGCAAAACGAGGAACGGTCATGGCGGTGCGGTGACTATGGATCCTTAGGTCGTATTTGATGGCCCAAAAAAATTTTAGGCGATCGGGGTCCGAGGGGCCCGGACCCACTCGGAAGGCATGGGCTATAGCACACGAAAATATGGGAATCGGGCAAAATTCTAGTTTTTTGGCCGTAAAAAGGAAACAAACGAGGAACGGTCATGGCGGGGCGGTGACTATGGTTCCTTAGGTCGTATTTGATGGCCCGAAATAATTTTAGGCGATCGGGGTCCGGAACCCCCGGACCCACTCGGAAGGCATGGTCTATAGCACACGAAAATATGGGAATCAGGCGAAATTCTAGTTTTTGGCCGTAAAATGCATAACAACGAGGAACGGCCACGGCGGGGCGGTGACTATGGTTCCTTAGGTCGTATTTGATGGCCCGGAATATATGGGAATCGGGCGGAATTCTATTTTTTTGGTCGTAAAAAGCAAAACAACGAGGAACGGTCATGGCGGGGCGGTGAATATGGTTCCTTATGTCGTATTTGATGGTCTGAAAAAATTTTAGGCAATCCGATTCCGGGTGGCCTGGACCCACTCGGAAGGCGTGGGTTAGAGCACACGAAAATATGGGAATCGGGCGGAATTCTATTTTTTTTGTCGTAAAACGCAAAACAACAAGTAACGGCCATGGCGGGGAGGTGACTACGGTACCTTAGGTCATATTTGATGGCCCAGAATAATTTTAGGCGATCGGGGTTCGGGGGCCCGGACCCACTCTAAAGGCGTGGGCTATAGCACACGAAAATATGGGAATCAGGAGTATTTCTAGTTTTTTGGCCGTAAAACGCAAAAATTGAGGAACGGTCATGGCGGGGCGGTGACTATGGTTCCTTAGGTCGTATTTGATGGCCCAAATAAATTTTAGGTGACCGGGGTCCGGGGGCCTGGACCCACTCGGAAGGCATGGGCTATAGCACACGAAAATATGGGAATCGGGCGAAATTCTAAATTTTTGGCCGTAAAATGCAAAACAATGAGGAACGGCCGAAGCTGGGCAGTGACTATGGTTCCTTAGGTCGTATTTGATGGCTCGGAAAAAGTTTAGGCGATCGGGGTACAGGGGCCCGGTCCCATTTGGAAGGCGTGTGCTGAAGCACACGAATATACGGGAATTGGGCGGAATTCTAGTTTTTTGGTAGTAAAACGCAAAACAACGAGGAACGGCCAGGACTGGGCGGTGACTATGGTTCCTTAGGTCGTATTTGATGGCCTGGAATAATTTTAGGCGATCGGGGTCCGGGGGGCCCAGACCCACTTGTAAGGCGTGGGCTATAGCACACGAATATATGGGAATTGGGGGGAATTCTATTTTTTTGGTTGTAAAATGCAAAACAACGAGTAACGGCCATGGCAAGGTGGTGACTATGGTTCCTTCGGCCATATTCGATGGCCCAGATTAATTTTAGGCGATCTGGGTCCGGGGGCCTGGACTCACTCGGAAGGCGTGGGCTATAGCACACAAAAATATGGGAATCGGGCAAAATTATAGTTTTTTGGCCGTAAAATGCAAAACAACGAGGAACGGCCATGGCGTCGCGGTGACTATGGTTCCTTAGGTCGTATTTGATGGCCCAAAATAATTTTAGGCGATCTGGGTCGGGGGGCCCGGACCCACTCGGAAGGCGTGGGCTATAGCACACGAAAATATGGGAATCGGGCGAAATTCTAGATTTCTGGCCGTAAAATGCAAAACAACGAGGAACGGCCACGGCTAGGCGGTGACTATGGTTCCTTAGGTCGTATTTGATGGCCCGAAATAATTTTAGGCGATCGGGGTCCTGGGGACCCTGACCCACTCGGAAGGCATGGGCTATCGCACACGAATATATGAGAATCGTGCGGAATTCAATTTTTTTTGGTCGTAAAACACAAAACAACGAGTTACGGCCATGGTAGGGCGGTAACTATGGTTCCTTAGGTCGTATTTGATGGCCCAAAATAATTTTAGGCGATCAGGGTCTGGGGGCCCGGACCCACTCGGAAGGCATGAGCTGCACACGAAAATATGGGAATAGGGCGAAATTCTAGTTTTTTGGCCGTAAAATGCAAAACAACGAGGAACGGTCATGGCGGGGCAGTGACTATGGTTCCTTAGGTCGTATTTAATGGCCTGGAAAATTTTTAGGCAATCCGGTTTCAGGGGACCCGGGCCCACTCGGAAGGGGTGGGCTAGAGCACACAAAAAATATGGGAATCGGGCGGAATTCTAGATTTTTGGTCGTAAAAAGCAAAGCAACGAGGAACGATCATGGCGGGCCAGTGACTATGGATCCTTTGGTCGTATTTGATGGCCCAAATAAATTTTAGGCGATCGGGGTCCGGGAGGCCCGGACCCACTCGGAAGGTGTAGGCTAAAGCACACGAAAATATGGGAATCAGGCGGAATTCTTGTTTTTTGGTCATAAAAAGCAAAACAACAAGGAACGGTCATGGCAGGGCGGTGACTATGGTTCCTTAGGTCGTATTTGATTGCCTGAAAATTTTTCAGGCAATCTGGTTTCGGGGGACCCGGGCCCACTCGGAAGGCGTGGGATAGAGCACACGAAAATATGGGAATCGGGCGGAATTTTATTTTTTTGATCGTAAAATGCAAAACATCGAGTAACAGCCATGGTGGGGGGGTGACTATGGTTCCTTTGGTCGTATTTGATGGCCCCAAATAATTTTAGACGATCGGGGTCCGGGGGCCCGGACCCACTCGGAAGGCATGGGCTATAGCACACAAAAATATGAGAATCGGGAGAATTTTTAGTGGTTTGGCCGTAAAATGCAAAACAACGAGGAACGGCCACATCTGGGCGGTGACTATGGTTCCTTAGGTCGTATTTGATGGCCCAGAATAATTTTAGGCGATCGGGGTTCGGGGGGCCCGGACCCACTCGGAAGACGTGGGCTATAGCACACAAATATATGGGAATCGGGCGGAATTCTAGTTTTTTGGTCGTAAAAAGAAAAACAACGAAGAACAGTCATGGTGGGGCGATGAATATGGTTCCTTATGTTGTATTTGATGGACTGAAAAATTTTTAGGCAATCCGGTTTCGGGGGACCCGGGCCCACTCGAAAGGCGTGGGCTAGAGCACACGAAAATATGAGAATCGGACGGAATTCTATTTTTTGGTCGTAAAATGCAAAACAACGCGTAACGGCCATGGTGGGGCGGTGACTATGGTCCCTTAGGTAGTATTTGATGGCCCTAAATAATTTTAGGCGATCAGGGTCTGGGGGCCCGGACCCACTCGGAAGGCATGGGCTATAACACACGAAAATATGGGAATCGGGCGAAATTCTAGTTTTTTGGCCGTAAAATTAAAAACAACGAGGAACGGCCATGGCTGGGCGGTTACTATGGTTCCTTAGGTTGTATTTGATGGCCTGGAATAATTTTAGGCGAGTGTGGGCTATAGCACATGAATATATGGGAATCAGGCGAAATTCTAATTTTTTGGCCGAAAAACGCAAAACAACAAGGAACAGCAATGGCAGGGCGGTGACTATGGTTCCTTAGGTCATATTTGATGGCCCAGAATAATTTTAGGCGATCGGGGTCAGGGGGCCCGGACCCATTCGGAAGGCGTGGGCTATAGCACACGAATATATGGGAATCAGGCGAAATTCTATTGTTTGGCCGTAAAACGCAAAACAACGAGGAACGGCCATGGCGGGGCGGTGACTTTGGTTCCTTAGATCGTATTTAATGGCCTGGAAAAAATGTAGGCAATCCGGTTTCTGGGGACCCGGGCCCACTCGGAAGGGGTGGACTAGGGCACACGAAAATATGGGAATCGGGTAGAATTCTAATTTTTTTGTCGTAAAAAGCAAAACAACAAGGAACGGTCATGGCGGTGCGTTGACTATGGTTCCTTAGGTCGTATTTGATGGCCCAGAATAATTTTAGGCGATCGGGGTCCGGGGGCCCGGACCCACTCGGAAGGCGTGGGCTATACCACACGTAAATATGGGAATCGGGCGGAATTCTAGTTTTTTGGCCATAAATTCAAAACAACGAGGAACGGCCATGGCAGGGCGGTGACTATGGTTCCTTAGGTCGTATTTGATGGCCCTGAATAATTTTAGGTGATCGGGGTCTAGGGGCCCAGACCCACTCGGAAGGCATGGGCTATAGCACACGAAAATATGGGAATTGGGCGAAATTCTAGTTTTTTGGCCGTAAAAAGGAAACAAACAAGGAACGGTCATGGCGGGGCAGTGACTATGGTTCCTTAGGTCGTAGGTGATGGCCCGAAAAAATTTTAGGCGATCGGGGTCCTGGGGGCCCTGACCCACTCGGAAGGCGTGGGCTATAGGACACGAATATATGGGAATCGGGCAGAATTTTATTTTTTTGGTCGTAAAACGCAAAACAACGAGTAACGGCCATGGTAGGGTGGTGACTATGGTTCCTTAGGTCATATTTGATGGCCCAGAATAATTTTAGGCGATCTGGGTTAGGGGGGCCAGACCCACTCGGAAGGCGTGGGCGATAGCACACGAAAATATGGGAATCGGGCGAAATTCTAATATTTTGGCCGAAAAACGCAAAACAACAAGGAACAGCAATGGTGGGGTGGTGACTATGGTTCCTTAGGTCATATTTGATGGCCCAGAATAATGTTAGGCGATCGGGGTCAGGGGGCCCGGACCCATTCGGAAGGCGTGGGCTATAGCACACGAATATATGGGAATCGGGCGGAATTCTATTTTTTGGCCGTAAAACGCAAAACAACGAGGAACGGCCATGGCGGGGCGGTGACTATGGTTCCTTAGATCGTATTTAATGGCCTGGAAAATTTTTAGGCAATCCGGTTTCTGGGGACCTAGGCCCACTCGGAAGGGGTGGGCTAGAGCACACGAAAATATGGGTATCGGGTAGAATTCTAGTTTATTTGTCGTAAAAAGCAAAACAACGAGGAACAGTCATGGCGGTGCGGTGAATATGGATCCTTCGGTCGTATTTGATGGCCCAAAAATAATTTAGGCGATCGAGGTCCGAGGGGCCCGGACCCACTCGGAAGGCATGGGCTATAGCACACGAAAATATGGGAATTGGGCGAAATTCTAGTGTTTTGGCCGTAAAAAGGAAACAAACGAGGAACGGTCATGGTGGGGCAGTGACTATGGTTCCTTAGGTCGTAGGTGATGGCCCGAAAAAGTTTTAGGCGATCGGGATCCTGGGGGCCCTGACCCACTCGGAAGGCGTGGGCTATAGGACACGAATATATGGGAATCGGGCAGAATTTTATTTTTTTGGTCGTAAAACGCAAAACAACGAGTAACGGCCATGGTAGGGTGGTGACTATGGTTCCTTAGGTCATATTTGATGGCCCAGAATAATTTTAGGCGATCTGGGTTCGGAGGGCCGGACCCACTCGGAAGGCGTGGGCGATAGCACACGAAAATATGGGAATCGGGCGAAATTCTAATTTTTTGGCCGAAAAATGCAAAACAACAAGGAACAGCAATGGTTGGGTGGTGACTATGGTTCCTTAGGTCATATTTGATTTCAAGAATAATGTTAGGCAATCGGGGTACGGGGGCCCGGACCCATTCAGAAGGCGTGGGCTATAGCACACGAATATATGGGAATCGGGCGAAATTCTATTTTTTGGCCGTAAAATGGAAAGCAACGAGGAACGGCCATGGCGGGGCGGTGACTATGGTTCCTTTGATCGTATTTAATGGCCTGGAAAATTTTTAGGCAATCCGATTTCTGGGGACCTGGGCCCACTCGGAAGGGGTGGGCTAGAGCACACGAAAATATAGGAATCGGGTAGAATTCTAGTTTATTTGTCGTAAAAAGCAAAACAACGAGGAACGGTCATGGCGGTGCGGTGAATATGGATCCTTCGGTCGTATTTGATGGCCCAAAAAAATTTTAGGCGATCGGGGTCCGAGGGGCCTGGACCCACTCGGAAGGTGTGGGCTAGAGCACTCGAAAATATGGGAATCAGGTGGAATTCTTGTTTTTTGGTCATAAATAGCAAAACAACGAGGAACGGTCATGGCGGGGCGGTGACTATGGTTCCTTAGGTCATATTTGATGGCCCGAAATAATTTTAGGCGATCGGGGTCCGGGCCCCCCGGACCCACTCGGAAGGCATGGTCTATAGCACACGAAAATATGGGAATCAGGCAAAATTCTAGTTTTTGGCCGTAAAATGCATAACAACGAGGAACGGCCACGGCGGGGCGGTGACTATGGTTCCTTAGGTCGTATTTGATGGCCCGGAATATATGGGAATCGGGCGGAATTTTATTTATTTGGTCGTAAAAAGCAAAACAACGAGGAACGGTCATGGCGGGGCGGTGAATATGGTTCCTTATGTCGTATTTGATGGCCTGGAAAAATTTTAGGCAATCCGATTCCGGGTGGCCTGGACCCACTCGGAAGGCGTGGGTTAGAGCACACGAAAATATGGGAATCGGGCGGAATTCTATTTTTTTGGTCATAAAACGCAAAACAACAAGTAACGGCCATGCCGGGGCGGTGACTATGGTTCCTTAGGTTGTATTTGATGGCCCAGAATAATTTTAGGCGATCGGGGTTCGGGGGCCGGACCCACTCGAAAGGCGTGGGCTATAGCACACGAAAATATGGGAATCAGGAGGATTTCTAGTTTTTTGGCCGTAAAACGCAAAAAACGAGGAACAGCCATGGCGGGGCGGTGAATATGGTTCCTTAGGTCGTATTGGATGGCCCCGAATAATTTTAGGCAATCGGGGTCCGGGGGCCCGGACCTACTCGGAAGGCATGGACTATAGCACACGAAAATATGGGAATCGGGCGAAATTCTAAATTTTTGGCCGTAAAATGCAAAACAACGAGGAACGGCCATAGCTGGGCGGTGACTATGGTTCCTTAGGTCGTATTTGATGGCTCGAAAAAAGTTTAGGCGATCGGGGTACGGGGGCCCGGTCCCATTTGGAAGGCGTGGGCTGAAGCACACGAATATACGGGAATTGGGCGGAATTCTAGTTTTTTGGTAGTAAAACGCAAAACAACGAGGAATGGCCACGACTGGGCGGTGACTATGGTTCCTTAGGTCGTATTTGATGGCCCGGAATAATTTTAGGCGATCGGGGTCTGGGGGCCCAGACCCACTCGGAAGGCGTGGGCTAGAGCACACGAATATATGGGAATTGGGGGGAATTCTATTTTTTTGGTTGTAAAATGCAAAACAACGAGGAACGGCCATGGCAGGGCGGTGACTATGGTTCATTCGGCCATATTCGATGGCCCAGATTAATTTTAGGCGATCTAGGTCCGGGGGCCCGGACCCACTCGGAAGGCGTGGGCTATAGCACACAGAAATATGGGAATCGGGCAGAATTCTAGTTTTTTGGCCGTAAAATGCAAAACAACGAGGAACGGCCATGGTGTCGCGGTGACTATGGTTCCTTAGGTCGTATTTGATGGCCCAAAATAATTTTAGGCGATCTGGGTCGGGGGCCCGGACCCACTCGGAAGGCATGGGCTATAGCACACGAAAATATGGGAATCGGGCAAAATTCTAGATTTCTGGCCGTAAAATGCAAAACAACGAGGAACGGCCACGGCTAGGCGGTGACTATGGTTCCTTAGTTTGTATTTGATGGCCCGAAATAATTTTAGGCGATCGGGGTCCTGGGGGCCCTGACCCACTCGGAAGGCATGGGCTATCGCACACGAATATTTGAGAATCGGGCGGAATTCAATTATTTAGGTCGTAAAACACAAAACAACGAGTAAAGGCCATGGTAGGGCGGTAACTATGGTTCCTTAGGTCGTATTTGATGGCCCAAAATAATTTTAGGCGATCGGGGTCCGGGAGGCCTGGACCCACTCGGAAGGTGTGGGCCAAGGCACACGAAAATATGGGAATCGGGCAAAAGTTTAGTTTTCTGGCCGTAAAATGCAAAACAACGAGGAACGACCATGGCTGGGCGGTGACTATGGTTCCTTAGATCGTATTTGATGGCCCGGAATAATTTTAGGCGATCGGGGTCCTGGGGGGCCTGACCCACTCGGAAGGCGTGGGCTATAGCACACGAATATATGGGAATCGGGCAGAATTCTATTTTTTTGGTCGTAAAACGCGAAACAACGAGGAACGGCCATGGCTAGGCAGTAACTATGGTTCCTTAGGTCGTATTTGATGGCCCGGAATAATTTTAGGTGATCGAGGGCCTGGGGGCCTTGACCCACTCGGAAGGCGTGGGCTATAGCACACGGAAATATGGGAATCGGGCGAAATTCTAGTTTTTTGGCCGTAAAATGCAAAACAACGAGGAACAGCCACGGCTGGGCGGTGACTATGGTTCCTTAAGTCGTATTTGATGGCGTGGAATACTTTTAGGCGATCGGGGTTCGGGGGCCCTGGTCCCACTTGGAAGACGTGAGCTATAGCACACGAATATATGGGAATCGGGGGGAATTCTAGTTTTCGTGGGACACGGGCCCACTCGGAAGGCATGGGCTAGAGTACATGAAAATATGGGAATCGGACAAAATTCTAGTTTTTTGGTCGTAAAAAGCAAAACAACGAGGAACGGTCATGGCAGGGCGGTGACTATGGTTCCTTTGGTCGTATTTGATGGCCCCAAATAATTTTAGACGATCGGGGTCCGGGGGCCCGGACCCACTCGGAAGGCATGGGCTATAGCACACGAAAATTTGAGAATCGGGAGAATTTTTAGTGTTTTGGCCGTAAAATGCAAAACAACGAGGAACGGCCACGGCTGGGCGGTGACTATGGTTCCTTAGGTCGTATTTGATGGACCAAAATAATTTTAGGCAATCCGGTTTCGGGGGACCCGGGCCCACTCGAAAGGCGTGGGCTAGAGCACACGAAAATATGGGAATCGGGCGGAATTCTATTTTTTGGTCGTAAAATGCAAAACAATGAGGAACGGCCACGGCTAGGCGGTGACTATGGTTCCTTAGGTCGTATTTGATGGCCCGAAATAATTTTAGGCGATCGGGGTCCTGGGGGCCCTGTCCCACTCGGAAGGCATGGGCTATCGCACACGAATATATGAGAATCGGGCGGAATTCAATTATTTTGGTCGTAAAACACAAAACAACGAGTAACGGCCATGGTAGGGCGGTAACTATGGTTCCTTAGGTCGTATTTGATGGCCCAAAATAATTTTAGGCGATCAGGGTCCGGGGGCCCGGACCCACTCGGAAGGCATGGGTTGCACACGGAAATATGGGAATCGGGCGAAATTCTAGTTTTTGGCCGTAAAATGCAAACCAACGAGGAACGGCCATGGCGGGGCGGTGACTATGGTTCCTTAGGTCGTATTTAATGGCCTAGAAAATTTTTAGGCAATCCAGTTTCAGGGGACCCGGGCCCACTCGGAAGGGGTGGGCTAGAGCACACAAAAAATATGGGAATCGGGCGGAATTCTAGTTTTTTGGTCGTAAAAAGCAAAACAACGAGGAACGATCATGGCGGGCCGGTGACTATAGATCCTTTGGTCGTATTTGATGGCCCAAATAAATTTTAGGCGATCGGGGTCCGGGAGGCCCGGACCCAATCGGAAGGTGTGGGCTAAAGCACACGAAAATATGGGAATCAGGCGGAATTCTTGTTTTTTGGTCGTAAAAAGCAAAACAACGAGGAACAGTCATGGCGGGGTGGTGACTATGGTTCCTTAGGTCGTATTTGATTGCCAGAAAACTTTTCAGGCAATCTGGTTTCGGGGGACCCGGGCCCACTCGGAAGGCGTGGGCTAGAGTACACGAAAATATGGGAATCGGGCGGAATTCTATTTTTTTGATCGTAAAATGCAAAACAACGAGTAACGGCCATGGCAGGGGGGTGACTATGGTTCCTTTGGTCGTATTTGATGGCCCCAAATAATTTTAGACGATCGGGGTCCGGGGGCCCGGACCCACTCGGAAGGCATGGGCTATAGCACACGAAAATTTGAGAATCGGGAGAATTTTTAGTGTTTTGGCCGTAAAATGCAAAACAACGAGGAACGGCCACGGCTGGGCGGTGACTATGGTTCCTTAGGTCGTATTTGATGGACCAGAATAATTTTAGGCGATCGGGGTCCGGGGGGCCCGGACCCACTCGGAAGACGTGGGCTATAGCACACAAATATATGGGAATCTGGCGGAATACTAGTTTTTTGGTCGTAAAAAGCAAAACAACGAGGAACGGTCATGGTGGGGAGATGAATATGGTTCCTTATGTCGTATTTGATAGCCTGAAAATTTTTTAGGCAATCCGGTTTCGGGGGACCCGGGCCCACTCGAAAGGCGTGGGCTAGAGCACACGAAAATATGGGAATCGGGCGGAATTCTATTTTTTGGTCGTAAAATGGAAAACAACGAGTAACGGCCATGGTAGACGGTGACTATGGTCCCTTAGGTAGTATTTGATGGCCCTAAATATTTTTAGGCGATCAGGGTCCGGGTGCCCGGACCCACTCGGAAGGCATGGGCTATAACACACGAAAATATGGGAATCGGGCGAAATTTTAGTTTTTTGGCCGTAAAATTAAAAACAACGAGGAACGGCCATGGCTGGACGGTTACTATGGTTCCTTAGGTCATATTTGATGGCCTGGAATAATTTTAGGCGAGTGTGGGCTATAGCACACGAATATATGGGAATCAGGCGGAATTATATTTTTTTGGTCGTAAAACGCAAAACAATGAGTAACAGCCATGGCAGGGCAGTGACTATGGTTCCTTAGGTCGTATTTGATGGCCCAGAATAATTTTAGGCGATCTGTGTCCGGGGGCCCGGACCCACTCGGAAGGCGTAGCACACAAAAATATGGGAATCAGGCAAAAGTTTAGTTTTCTGGCCGTAAAATGCAAAACAACGAGGAACGGCCATGGCTGGGCGGTGACTATGGTTCCTTAGATCGTATTTGATGGCCCGGAATAATTTTAGGCGATCGGGGTCCTGGGGGGCCTGACCCACTCGGAAGGCGTGGGCTATAGCACACGAATATATGGGAATCGGGCAGAATTCTATTTTTTTGGTCGTAAAATGCGAAACAACGAGGAACGGCCATGGCTAGGCAGTAACTATGGTTCCTTCGGTCATATTTGATGGCCCGAAATAATTTTAGGTGATCGGGGGCCTAGGGGCCTTGACCCACTCGGAAGGCGTGGGCTATAGCACACGGAAATATGGGAATCGGGCGAAATTCTAGTTTTTTGGCCGTAAAATGCAAAACAACGAGGAACAGCCACGGCTGGGCGGTGACTATGGTTCCTTAAGTCGTATTTGATGGCGTGGAATACTTTTAGGCGATCGGGGTTCGGGGGCCCTGGTCCCACTTGGAAGATGTGAGCTATAGCACACGAATATATGGGAATCGGGGGGAATTCTAGTTTTCGTGGGACACGGGCCCACTCGGAAGGCATGGGCTAGAGCACATGAAAATATGGGAATCGGACAAAATTCTAGTTTTTTGGTCGTAAAAAGCAAAACAACGAGGAACGGTCATGGCAGGGCGGTGACTATGGTTCCTTAGGTCGGATTTGATAGCCCGAAAATTTTTTAGGCGATCGGGGTCCGGGGGCCCGGATTCACTCGGAAGGCATGGGCTATAGCACACGAAAATATGGGAATCGGGCGGAATTCTAGTTTTTTGGTCGTAAAAAGCAAAACAACGAGGAACGGTCATGGCGGGGCGGTGACTATGGTTCCTTAGGACGTATTTGATGGCTTGGAAAACTTTTAGGCGATCGGGGTCCGGACCCACTTAGAAGGAGTGGTCTTAGCACACGAAAATATGGGAATCAGGCGGAATTCTAGTTTTTTGACCGTAAAACGCAAACCAACGAGGAACGGCCATGCGGGGCGGTGACTATAGTTCCTTAGGTCGTATTTGATGGCCCCGAATAATTTTAGGCGATCGGGGTCTGGTGGCCCGGACCCACTCGGAAGGCATGGGCTATATAGCACACGAAAATATGGGAATCGGGCAAAATTCTAGTTTTTTTGTCGTAAAATGCAAAACAACGAGGAACAGCCACGGCTAGGTGGTGACTATAGTTCCTTAGGTCGTATTTGATGGCCCGGAATAATTTTAGGCGATCGGGGTTCGGGGGGCCTGGTCCTACTCGGAAGGCTTGAGCTATAGCACACGAATATATGGGAATCGGGGGGAATTCTAGTTTTTTGGCCGTAAAAAACAAAACAACGAGGAACGGCCATGGCGGGGCGGTAACTATGGTTCCTTAGGTCGTATTTGATGGCTACGAATAATTTTAGGCGATCGGGGTCCGGGGGCCCGGACTCACTCGGAAGGCATGGGCTATAGCACACGAAAATATAGGAATAGGGCGAAATTTTAGTTTTTTGGCCGTAAAGTGCAAAACAACGAGGAACGGCCGCGGCTGGGCGGTGACTATGGTTCCTTAGGTCGTATTTGATGGCCCCAAATAATTTTAGGCGATCGGGGTCTGGGGGCCCGGACCCACTCGGAAGGCGTGGGCTATAGCACACGAATATATGGGAATCGGGCGGAATTCTAGTTTTTTGGCCGTAAAATGCAAAACTACAAGGAACGGCCATGGAGGGGCGGTGACTATGGTTCCTTAGGTCGTATTTGATAGCCCGGAAATATTTTAGGCGATTGGGGTCCGTGGGGCCCGGAACCCACTAGGAAGGCATGGGATATAGCACACGAATATATGGGAATCGGGCGGAATTCTAGTGTTTTGGCCGTAAAAAGCAAAACAACGAGAAATGGACATGGCGGGGTGGTGACTATGGTTCCTTAGGTCGTATTTGATGGCCTGTAAAATTGTTAGGCAATCCAGTTTCGTGGGACCTGGGCCCACTCGGAAGGCGTGGGCTAGAGCACATGAAAATATGGGAATCGGACAAAATTCTAGTTTTTTGGTCGTAAGAAGCAAAACAACGAGGAACGGTCATGGAAGGGCGGTGACTATGGTTCCTTAGGTCGGATTTGATAACCCGGAAAAATTTTAGGCGATCGGACCCACTAGGAAGGCATGGGCTATAGCACACGAATATATGGGAATCGGGCGAAATTCTAGTTTTTTGAACTTAAAACGCAAAACAACGAGGAACGACAATGGCGGGGCGGTGACTATGGTTCCTTACGTCGTAATTGATGGCCTAGAAAATTGTTAGGCAATCCGGTAAAAAAAAATTGTATAATTTTCATTTCTTCATTATTATTTCTTGCTTGTAATTAAGTGAAATCCAATTATTCCTATAAGTTTACTTACGGCAATCGTTTAAGTAGATGAAAGAAAAAACGCATATCAACGGATCCAATCGATATTGATTTTTTCAATTGCGGATAAACAAACCAACCTTTCATCATTAATCTTCGGAGGCGCAGCATACGAAAATATGGGAATCGGGCGGAATTCTAGTTGTTTGGTCGTAAAAAGCAAAACAACGAGGAACGCTCATGGCGGGGCGGTGACTATGGTTTCTTAGGTCGTATTTGATGGCCCAGAATAATTTTAGGCGATCGGCGTCCGGGAGCCCTACCCACTCGAAAGGCGTGGGCTATAGCACACGAAAATATGGGAATCGGGCGGAATTCTAGTTTTTTGGCCCTAAAACGCAAAACAACGAGGAACGGCCATGGCGGGGCGGTGACTATGGTTCCTTAGGTCGTATTTGATGGCCTCAAATAATTTTAGACGATCGTGGTCCGGGGGCCCGGACCCACTTGGAAGTAAGGCTGTCCAACGGGACGGGACGTCCCGTCCCGTCCCGGTCCCGTCCCGCGTCCCATCCCGTCCCGTCCCATCCCGCTTAATTCTAAACGGGATGGGCCCATGTTAAACGGGACACGGGATGGGACGGGATGGCCATTTCGTCCCGTTTGTCCCGTCCCATTTTGTCCCGTCTCGTCCTGTCCCGTCTCGCCTGTCCCGCCTGTCCCGTCCCATCTCGTCCCATCTCTTTCCATCCTGTCCCGTCCCGTCCCGTCCCGCCTGTCCCGCATCCTATTTTTTGTGCATTATATACAAAAATCTTATAATCCTGCTTTTGAAGGTTTTCCTAAGACCACTGTTAGAAATGATGTTTTTAAATTTCAAACCGAATATCTTCAGTATATTCGTTGTGTATTGTTTCACTTAGATTGTAAAGTGTCTATCACATCTGATATAGGTCATAGTCCTAATGGTTGTGATTATTTAACTGTTACATGTCATTGGGTTGATCATCACTAGAACATACAAAAACGTATTATTGGTTATAAATTTGTTGATTCAAGATACAATGGAGCATATATTGCAACTACTGTTCTATAAATTGTTTATTTTTATGGACTCATTGATAAAGTTTTAACCATCACCTTAGATAATGCTTCTGCTAAGTACTAACACAACTACAACAACTAGCTTAATGAAATTACTGCAAAATTAATCCAACTTATGCACCGACCATTAATGAAATGATTGCAAAATTTAAAAAGTATTTTTTCCCTATTCCCCAAGTTTATTTAATTTCTACTATACTTAACCCATCTTTAAAATTAAGAGGTGCAAATGGACTTGTTCGTAAAATTTATGAGAATTTAACATTTCAACAAAATGAACAACCATCTCTCGAAGACTATCAAGCTAACATATATTCTTATGTTAGATCAATGTTTGATAAATATAAATCTATGGAAACATCAAGTGGTGAAACTAGGGAAGAAGAAGAATACAATGAGATACTTAGCACCGGGAGCTATGACGGCATGGAACTCATGGAACATCAATCAACATTGCCAATTCAAGAACAATGTCCGAGAGAAATTATAGATAAGTTACAACTTACAACGAAGTTATATAGGAGCTTACAAATATTAGTATGATAATTTGTAATTGGCTACTAAGAGGCCTAGTTCAAATAGAACCCTTCCTAGAAGGTGGCTGCGTATAGCCGTAGATTAGGTACTCTTCAAAAGAATTATATTTGTATGTGAGATTTGAAAGTTCTATTAATAAAATAAAAGGCTCTAAGCGTTGAATTGTTTTTATGAATTGTCTTACACTCTTACTTAGTTACTTAGTGGCTTGAAATTATATTAAATAAATTATAATTCTATTATAAATTTATAATTACTAGAATATTTCATTACAAGTCTTTTGTTTTAATATTTTATAATTCTCTACTAAGTTTTCTAATTTCCGTTTAATTTTTAAGTTTATTAAATAACTCAAAAAACTAGTTGTTGCAAACTTTAAAAACTTAGTAATTGTCAAAAGAATAACGGTTTCCAAACTCAATGCTTAAATAATTTGTTTTTTTAAAACGACACTTAAGGCCCGTGAACCCGTCCCGTCCCATCCCGTCCCATCCCGTCCCGTCTCATCCCGTTTGTTAGCGGGACGGGATGGGCCTACCGTCCGTCCCGTCCCATCCCATCCCGTTTGTTAACGGGACGGGATGGGACTACCATTTCGTCCCGTTTGTCCCGTCCCATTTCGTCCCGTTCCGCCACCGTCCCGGCTAAATGTCGTCCCGTCCCGTCCCATCCCGTTAATTCTGTCCCGTCCCATCCCATCCCGTCCCGTTGGACAGCCATACTTGGAAGGCATGGACTATAGCACACGAAAATATGGGAATCGGGCGAAATTCTAGTTTTTTTGCCGTAAAATGCAAAACAACGAGGAACGGCCATGGCTGGGTGGTGACTATGGTTCCTTAGGTCGTATTTGATGGCTCGGAAAAAGTTTAGGCGATCGGGGTAGAGGGGGCTATATAGCACACGAATATATGGGAATGGGGGAATTCTAATTTTTTGGCCGTAAAATGCAAAACAACGAGGAACGGCCATGGCGGGGCGGTGGCGGTGACTATGGTTCCTTAGTTCGTATTTGATGGCCCCGAATAATTTTAGGCGATCGGGGTCTGGGGGCCCGGACCCACTCGGAAGGCATGCGCTATAGCACACGAAAATATGGGAATCGGGCGAAATTCTAGTTTTTTTAACGGAAAATGCAAAACAACGAGGAATGGCCACGGCTGGGCGGTGACTATGGTCCTTTAGGTCGTATTTGATGGCCCGGAATAATTTTAGGCGATCGGGGTCCGGGGGCCCCAGACCCACTCAGAAGGCGTAGGCTATAGCACACGAATATATGGGAATCGGGCGGAATTCTTGTTTTTTGGCCGTAAAACGCAAAACTACGAGGAACGGCCATGGAGGGCCGGTGACTATGGTTCCTTAGGTCGTATTTGATAGGCCGAAAATATTTTAGGCGATTGGGGTCCGGGGGGCCCGGAACCCACTCGGAAGGCGTGGGCTAGAGTACACGAAAATATGGGAATCAGACAAAATTCTAGTTTTTTGGTCGTAAAAAGCAAAACAACGAGGAACGGTCATGGCAGGGCGGTGAAGATGGTTCCTTAGGTCGGATTTGATACCCCGGAAAACTTTTAGGCGATCGGGGGCCGGGGGACCCGGACCCACTAGGAAGGCGTTGGTAGCACACGAATATATGGGAATCGGGCAAAATTCTAGTTTTTTGAACGTAAAACGCGAAACAACGAGGAATGGCAATGGCAGGGCGGTGACTATGGTTCCTTAGGTCGTATTTGATGGATGGAAAAATGTTAGGCAATCCGGTTTTGGTGGACGCGGGCCCACTCGGAAGGCGGGGGCAGCACACGAAAATATGGGAATCGGGCAGAATTCTAGATTTTTGGCCGTAAAACGCAAAACAACGAAGAACGGCCATGGCGGGGCGGTGACTATGGTTCCTTAGGTCGTATTTGATGGCCTGGAAAATTGTTAGGCAATCCGGTTTCGTGGGACCCTGGCCCACTCGGAAGGCGTGGGCTAGAGTACACGAAAATATGGGAATCAGACATAATTCTAGTTTTTTGGTCATAAAAAGCAAAACATCGAGGAACGGTCATGGCAGGGCAGTGAATATGGTTCCTTAGGTCGGATTTGATAGCCCGGAAAACTTTTAGGCGATCGGGGGCCGGGGGACCCGAACCCACTAGGAAGGCGTTGGCTATAGCACACGAATATATGGGAATCAGGCAAAATTCTAGTTTTTTGAACGTAAAACGCAAAACAACGAGGAACGGCAATGGCAGGGCGGTGAATGTGGTTCCTTAGGTCGTATTTGATGGCCTGGAAAAATATTAGGCAATCCGGTTTTGGGGGACGCGGGCCCACTCGGAAGGCGGGGGCAGCACACGAAAATATGAGAATTAGGCGAAATTCTAGTTTTTTGGCCCTAAAACGCAAAACAAAGAGGAACGGCCATGGTGGGGTGGTGACTATGGTTCCTTAGGTCGTATTTGATGGCCTCGAATAATTATAGGCGATTGTGGTCCGGGGGGCCGGACCCACTTGGAAGGCATGGGTTATAGCACACGAAAATTTGGGAATCGTGCGAAATACTAGTTTTTTTGCCGCGAAATGCAAAACAACGAGGAACGGCCACGGCTGGCGGTGACTATGGTTCCTTAGGTCGTATTTTATGGCTCAGAAAAATTTTAGGTAATCGGGGTACAGGGGGCCCAATCCCACTCGAATGGTGTGGGCTATACCACATGAATATATGGGAATCGGGCAGAATTCTAGTGTTTAGGCCGTAAAACGCAAAATAACGAGGAACGGCCATGGCGGGGTGGTGACTATGGTTCCTTAGGTCATATTTGATGGCCCCAAATAATTTTAGGCGATCGGGGTCCGGGGGCACGGACCCACTCGGAAGGCATGGGCTATATAGCACACGAAAATATGGGAATCGAGCGAAATTCTAGTTTTTTGGCCGTAAAATGCAAAACAACGAGGAACGGCCACGGCTGGGCGGTGACTATGGTTCTTTAGGTCGTATTTGATGGCCCGGAATAATTTTAGGCGATCGGGGTCCGGGGCCCCCGGACCCACTCGGAAGGCGTAGGCTATAGCACACGAATATATGGGAATCGGGCGGAATTCTTGTTTTTTGGCCGTAAAATGCAAAACTACAAGGAACGGCCATGGAGGGCCGGTGACTATGGTTCCTTAGGTCGTATTTGATAGGCCAAAAATATTTTAGGCGATTGGGGTCCAGGGGGCCCGGAACCCACTTGGAAGGCGTGGGCTAGAGTACACGAAAATATGGGAATCGGACAAAATTTTAGTTTTTTAGTCGTAAAAAGCAAAACAACGAGGAACGGTCATGGCAGGGCAGTGAATATGGTTCCTTAGGTCGGATTTGATACCCCGGAAAATATTTAGGCGATCGGGGGCCGGGGGACCCGGACCCACTAGGAAGGCGTTGGCTATAGCACACGAATATATGGGCATCGGGCGAAATTCTAGTTTTTTGAACGTAAAACGCAAAACAACGAGGAATGGCAATGGCAGGGCGGTGACTATAGTTCCTTAGGTCGTATTTGATGGCCTGGAAAAATGTTAGGCAATCCGGTTTTGGTGGACGCGGGCCCACTCGGAAGGCGGGGGCAGCACACGAAAATATGGGAATCGGGCGGAATTCTAGATTTTTGGCCATAAAACGCAAAACAACAAAGAACGGCCATGGCAGGGCGGTGACTATGGTTCCTTAGGTCGTATTTGATGGTCTAGAAAATTGTTAGGCAATCCGGTTTCGTGGGACCCTGGCCCACTCGGAAGGCGTGGGCTAGAGTACACGAAAATATGGGAATCAGATATAATTCTAGTTTTTTGGTCGTAAAATGCAAAACAACGAGGAACGGTCATGTCAGGGCGGTGAATATGGTTCCTTAGGTCGGATTTGATAGTCCGGAAAAATTTTAGGCGATCGGGGCCGGGGGACCCGGACCCACTAGGAAGGCGTTGGCTATAGCACACGAATATATGGGAATCGGGCGAAATTCTAGTTTTTTGAACGTAAAATGCAAAACAACGAGGAACGGCAATGGCAGGGCGGTGACTATGGTTCCTTAGGTCGCATTTGATGGCCTGGAAAAATATTAGGCAATCCGGTTTTGGGGGACGCGGGCCCACTCGGAAGGCAGGGGCAGCACACGAAAATATGGGAATCGGGCAGAATTCTAGTTTTTTGGTCGTAAAAAGCAAGACAACAAGGAACGGTCATGGAGGGGCGGTGACTAGGGTTCCTTAGGTTGTATTTCATGGCCTAGAATAATTTTAGGCGATCGGGGTCCGGGGTGCCGGACCCACTCGGAAGGCGTGGGCTATAGCACACGAAAATATGGAAATCGTGCGGAATTCTAGTTTTTTGGCCATAAAATGCAAAACAACGAGGAACGGCCATGGCGGGGTGGTGACTATGGTTCCTTAGGTCATATTCGATGGCCCCGAATAATTTTAGGACCCCGGACCCACTCGGAAGGCATGGGCTATAGCACACGAAAATATGGGAATCGAGCGAAATTCTAGTTTTTTGGCAGTAAAATGCAAAAACAACGAGGAACGGCCACGGCTGGGAGGTGACTATGGTTCCTTAGGTCATATTTGATGGCTTGGAAAATTTTTAGGCAAACGGTAAGGCGTGGTCTTAGCACACAAATATATGGGAATCAGGCGGAATTCTAGTTTTTTGGCCGTAAAATGCAAACCAACGAAGAACGGCCATGGTGGGGTGGTGACTATGGTTTCTTAGGTCGTATTTGATGGCCTATAATAATTTTAGGCGATCGGGGTCCGGGGTCCCGGACCCTCTCGGAAGGCGTGGGCTATAGCACACGAATATATGGGAATCGGGCGGAATTCTAGTTTTTTGGCTGTAAAATGCAAAACAACGAGGAACGACTAGGGGGGTGGTGACTATTGTTCCTTAGGTCGTATTTGATGGCCCCGAATAATTTTAGGCGCTCGGTGTACGGGGACTCAGACCCACTCGAAAGGCATGGGCTATAGCACACGAAAATATGGGAATTGGGTGAAATTCTAGTTTTTGTGCCGTAAATTGTAAAACAACGAGGAACGACCACGGCGAGGCGGTGACTATGGTTCCTTAGGTCATATTTGATGGCCCAGAATAATTTTAAGCGATCGGGGTCCGGGAGCCCGTACCCACTCGAAAGGCGTGGGCTATAGCACACGAAAATATGGGAATCAGGCGAAATTCTAGTTTTTTGGCCCTAAAACGCAAAACAACGAGGAACGGCCATGGCGGGGCGGTGACTATGGTAACTTAGGTCGTATTTGATGGCCTCGAATAATTATAGGCGATTGTGGTCCGGGGGGCCGGACCCACTTGGAAAGCATGGGTTATAGCACACGAAAATTTGGGAATCGGGAGAAATTCTAGTTTTTTTGCCGCAAAATGCAAAACAACGAGGAACGGCCACGGCTGGCGGTGACTATGATTCCTTAGGTCGTATTTGATGGCTCGGAAAAAGTTTAGGTAATCGGGGTATAGAGGGCTCGATCCCACTCGGATGGTGTGGGCTATACCACATGAATATATGGGAATCGGGCGGAATTCTAGTGTTTAGGCCGTAAAACGCAAAACAACGAGGAACGGCCATGGCGGGGCGGTGACTATGGTTCCTTAGGTCGTATTTGATGGCCCCGAATAATTTTAGGCGATCGGGGTCCGGGGGCACGGACCCACTCGGAAGGCATGGGCTATATAGCACACGAAAATATGGGAATCGAGCGAAATTCTAGTTTTTTGGCCGTAAAATGCAAAACAACGAGGAACGGCCACGGCTGGGCAGTGACTATGGTTCTTTAGGTCGTATTTGATGGCCCGGAATAATTTTAGGCGATCGGGGTCCGGGGGCCCCGGACCCACTCGGAAGGCGTAGGCTATAGCACACGAATATATGGGAATCGGGCGGAATTCTTATTTTTTGGCCGTAAAATGCAAAACTACGAGGAACGGCCATGGAGGGCCGGTGACTATGGTTCCTTAGGTCGTATTTGATAGGCCGAAAATATTTTAGGCGATTGGGGTCCGGGGGCCCGGAACCCACTCGGAAGGCGTGGGCTAGAGTACACGAAAATATGGGAATCGGACAAAATTCTAGTTTTTTGGTCGTAAAAAGCAAAACAACGAGGAACGGTCATGGCAGGGCAGTGAATATGGTTCCTTAGGTCGGATTTGATACCCCAGAAAATTTTTAGGCGATCGGGGGCCGGGGGACCCGGACCCACTAGGAAGGCATTGGCTATAGCACACAAATATATGGGCATCGGGCGAAATTCTAGTTTTTTGAACGTAAAACGCAAAACAACGAGGAATGGCAATGGCAGGGCGGTGACTATGGTTCCTTAGGTCGTATTTGATGGCCTGGAAAAATGTTAGGCAATCCGGTTTTGGTGGACGCGGGCCCACTCGGAAGGCGGGGGCAGCACACGAAAATATGGGAATCGGGCGGAATTCTAGATTTTTGGCCGTAAAACGCAAAACAACGAAGAACGGCCATGGCGGGGCGGTGACTATGGTTCCTTAGGTCGTATTTAATGGCCTGGAAAATTGTTAGGCAATCCGATTTCGTGGGACCCTGGCCCACTCGGAAGGCGTGGGCTAGAGTACACGAAAATATGGGAATCAGATATAATTCTAGTTTTTTGGTCGTAAAAAGCAAAACAACGAGGAACGGTCATGGCAGGGCGGTGAATATGGTTCCTTAGGTCGGATTTGATAGCCCGGAAAAATTTTAGGCGATCGGGGGCCGGGGGACCCGGACCCACTAGGAAGGCGTTGGCTATAGCACACGAATATATGGGAATCGGGCGAAATTCTAGTTTTTTGAACGTAAAACGCAAAACAACGAGGAACGGCAATGGCAGGGCAGTGACTATGGTTCCTTAGGTCGTATTTGATGGCCTGGAAAAATGTTAGGCAATCCGGTTTTGGGGGACGCGGGCCCACTCGGAAGGCGGGGGCAGCACACGAAAATATGAGAATCGGACAGAATTCTAGTTTTTTGGTCGTAAAAAGCAAAACAACGAGGAACGGTCATGGAGGGGCGGTGACTATGGTTCCTTAGGTTGTATTTGATGGCCTGGAATAATTTTAGGCGATCGGGGTCCGGGGTGCCGGACCCACTCGGAAGGCGTGGGCTATAGCACACGAAAATATGGGAATCGTGCGGAATTCTAGTTTGTTGGCCGTAAAATGCAAAACAACGAGGAACGGCCATGGCGGGGCAGTGACTATGGTTCCTTAGGTCGTATTCGATGGCCCCGAATAATTTTAGAACCCCGGACCCACTCGGAAGGCATGGGCTATAGCACACGAAAATATGGGAATCGAGCGAAATTCTAGTTTTTTGGCAATAAAATGCAAAAACAACGAGGAACGGCCACGGCTGGGAGGTGACTATGGTTCCTTAGGTCGTATTTGATGGCTTGGAAAATTTTTAGGCAAACGGTAAGGTGTGGGCTTAGCACACAAATATATGGGAATCAGGCGGAATTCTAGTTTTTTGGCCGTAAAATGCATACCAACGAAGAACGGCCATGGTGGGGCGGTGACTATGGTTTCTTAGGTCGTATTTGATGGCCTATAATAATTTTAGGCGATCGGGGTCCAGGGTCCCGGACCCTCTCGGAAGGCGTGGGCTATAACACACGAATATATGGGAATCGGACGGAATTCTAGTTTTTTAGCCGTAAAATGCAAAAGAACGAGGAACGACCAGGGGGTGGTGACTATTGTTCCTTAGGTCGTATTTGATGGCCCCGAATAATTTTAGGCGCTCGGTGTCCGGGGAGTCAGACCCACTCGGAAGGCATGGGTTATAGCACACGAAAATATGGGAATCGGGTGGAATTCTAGTTTTTGTGCCGTAAATTGTAAAACAATGAGGAACGACCACGGCGAGGTGGTGACTATGGTTCCTTAGGTCGTATTTGATGGCCCAGAATAATTTTAAGCGATCGGGGTCCGGGAGCCCGTACCCACTCGAAAGGCGTGGGCTATAGCACACGAAAATATGGGAATCAGGCGAAATTCTAGTTTTTTGGCCCTAAAAGGCAAAACAACGAGGAACGGCCATTGCGGGGCGGTGACTATGGTTCCTTAGGTCGTATTTGATGGCCTCGAATAATTATAGGCGATTGTGGTCCGGGGGGCCGGACCCACTTGGAAGGCATGGGTTATAGCACACGAAAATTTGGGAATCGGGAGAAATTCTAGTTTTTTTGCCGTAAAATGCAAAACAACGAGGAACGTCCACGGCTGGCGGTGACTATGGTTCCTTAGGTCGTATTTGATGGCTCGGAAAAAGTTTAGGTAATCGGGGTACAGGGGGCCCGATCCCACTCGGATGGTGTGGGCTATACCACATGAATATATGGGAATCGGGCGGAATTCTAGTGTTTAGGCCGTAAAACGCAAAACAACGAGGAACGGCCATGGCGGGGCGGTGACTATGGTTCCTTAGGTCGTATTTGATGGCCCCGAATAATTTTAGGCGATCGGGGTCCGGGGGCACGGACCCACTCGGAAGGCATGGGCTATATAGCACACGACAATATGGGAATCGAGCGAAATTCTAATTTTTTGGCCGTAAAATGCAAAACAACGAGGAACGGCCACGGCTGGGCGATGACTATGGTTCTTTAGGTCGTATTTGATGGCCCGGAATAATTTTAGGCGATCGGGGTCCGGGGGCCCCGGACCCACTCGGAAGGCGTAGGCTATGGCACACGAATATATGGGAATCGGGCGGAATTCTTATTTTTTGGCCGTAAAATGCAAAACTACGACGAACGGCCATGGAGGGCCGGTGACTATGGTTCCTTAGGTCGTATTTGATAGGCCGAAAATATTTTAGGCGATTGGGGTCCGGGGGGCCGGGAACCCACTCGGAAGGCGTGGGCTATAGTACACGAAAATATGGGAATCAGACAAAATTCTAGTTTTTTGGTCATAAAAAGCAAAACAACGAGGAACGGTCATGGCCGGGCGGTGAATATGGTTCCTTAGGTCGGATTTGATACCCCGGAAAATTTTTAGGCGATCGGGGGCCGGGGGACCCAGACCCACTATGAAGGCGTTGGCTATAGCACACGAATATATGGGCATCGGGCGAAATTCTAATTTTTTGAACGTAAAACGCAAAACAACGAGGAATGGCAATGGCAGGGTGGAGACTATGGTTCCTTAGGTCGTATTTGATGGCCTGGAAAAATGTTAAGCAATTCGGTTTTGGTGGACGCGGGCCCACTCGGAAGGCGGGGGCAGCACACGAAAATATGAGAATCGGGCGGAATTCTAGATTTTTGGCCGTAAAACGCAAAACAACGAAGAACGGCCATGGCGGGGTGGTGACTATGGTTCCTTAGGTCGTATTTAATAGCCTGAAAAATTGTTAGGCAATCCGGTTTCGTGGGACCCTGGCCCACTCGGAAGGCGTGGGCTAGAGTACACGAAAATATGGGAATCAGATATAATTCTAGTTTTTTGGTCGTAAAAAGCAAAACAACGAGGAACGGTCATGGCAGGGCAGTGAATATGGTTCCTTAGGTCGGATTTGATAGCCCGGAAAATTTTAGGCGATCGGGGGCCGGGGGACCCGGACCCACTAGGAAGGCGTTGGCTATAGCACACGAATATATGGGAATCGGGCGAAATTCTAGTTTTTTGAACGTAAAACACCAAACAAGGAGGAACGGCAATGAAGGGCGGTGACTATGGTTCCTTAGGTCGTATTTGATGGCCTGGAAAAATGTTAGGCAATCCGGTTTTGGGGGACGTGGGCCCACTCGAAAGGCGGGGGCAGCACACGAAAATATGGGAATCGGGCAGAATTCTAGTTTTTTGGTCGTAAAAAGCAAAACAACAAGGAACGGTCATGGAGGGGCGGTGACTATGGTTCCTTAGGTTGTATTTGATGGCCTGGAATAATTTTAGGCGATCGGGGTCCGGGGTGCCGGACCCACTCGGAAGGCGTGGGCTATAACACACGAAAATATGGGAATCGTGCGGAATTCTAGTTTTTTGGCCTTAAAATGCAAAACAACGAGGAACGGCCATGGCGGGGCGGTGACTATGGTTCCTTAGGTCGTATTCGATGGCCCCGAATAATTTTAGGACACCGGACCCACTCGGAAGGCATGGGCTATAGCACACAAAAATATGGGAATCGAGCGAAATTCTAGTTTTTTGGCAGTAAAATGCAAAAACAACGAGGAACGGCCACGGCTGGGAGGTGACTATGGTTCCTTAGGTCGTATTTGATGGGTTGGAAAATTTTTAGGCAAACGGTAAGGCGTGGGCTTAGCATACAAATATATGGGAATCAGGCGGAATTCTAGTTGTTTGGCCGTAAAATGCAAACCAACGAAGAACGGCCATGGTGGGGCGGTGACTATGGTTTCTTAGGTCGTATTTGATGGCCTATAATAATTTTAGGCGATCGGGGTCCGGGGTCCCGGACCCTCTCGGAAGGCGTGGGCTATAGCACACGAATATATGGGAATCGGGCGGAATTCTAGTTTTTTGGCCGTAAAATGCAAAACAACGAGGAACGACCAGGGGGTGGTGACTATTGTTCCTTAGGTCGTATTTGATGGCCCCGAATAATTTTAGGCGCTCGGTGTCCGGGGACTCAGACCCACTCGGAAGGCATGGGCTATAGCACACAAAAATATGGGAATCGGGTGAAATTCTAGTTTTTGTGCCGTAAATTGTAAAACAACGAGGAACGACCACGGCGAGGCAGTGACTATGGTTCCTTAGGTCGTATTTGATGGCCCAGAATAATTTTAAGCGATCGGGGTCCGGGAGCCAGTACCCACTCGAAAGGCGTGGGCTATAGCACACAAAAATATGGGAATCGGGCGAAATTCTAGTACTTTGGCCCTAAAACGCAAAACAACGAGGAACGGCCACGGCTGGCAGTGACTATGGTTCCTTAGGTCGTATTTGTTGGCTCGGAAAAAGTTTAGGTAATCGGGGTACAGGGGGCCCGATCCCACTCGGATGGTGTGGGCTATAGCACATGAATATATGGGAATCGGGCGGAATTCTAGTGTTTAGGCCGTAAAACGCAAAACAACGAGGAACGGCCATGGCGGGGCGGTGACTATGGTTCCTTAGGTCGTATTTGATGGCCCCGAATAATTTTAGGCGATCGGGGTCCGGGGGCACGGACCCACTCGGAAGGCATGGGCTATATAGCACACGAAAATATGGGAATCGAGCGAAATTCTAGTTTTTTGGTTGTAAAATGCAAAACAACGAGGAACGGCCATGGTTGGGCAGTGACTATGGTTCCTTAGGTCGTATTTGATGGCCCGAAATAATTTTAGGCGATCGGTGTCCGGGGGGCCTGGTCCCACTCGGAAGGCGTGGGCATAGCACACGAATATATGGGAATCGGGGGGAATTCTAGTTTTTTGGCCGTAAAACGCAAAACAACGAGGAACGGCCATGGCGGGGCGGTGACTATGGTTCCTTAGTTCGTATTTAATGGCCCCGAATAATTTTAGGCGATCGGGGTCTGGGGGCCCGGACCCACTCGGAAGGCATGGGCTATAGCACACGAAAATATGGGAATCGGGCGAAATTCTAGTTTTTTGGCTGTAAAATGCAAAACAATGAGGAACGGCCACGGCTGGGCGGTGACTATGGCTCTTTAAATCGTATTAGATGGCCCGGAATAATTTTAGACGATCGGGGTCCGGGGGGCCCGGACCCACTCGGAAGGCGTGGGCTATAGCACACGAATATATGGGAATGAGCGGAATTCTAGTTTTTGGGCCGTAAAATGCAAAACTACGAGGAATGGCCATGGAGGGGCGGTGACTATGGTTCCTTAGGTCGTATTTGATAGGCCGGAAATATTTTAGGCGATTGGGGTCCGGGGGGCCCGGTACCCACTAGGAAGGCGTGGGCTATAGCACACGAATATATGGGAATCGGGCGGAATTCTAGTTTTTTGTCCGTAAAACAACGAGGAACGGCCATGGCGGGGCGGTGACTATGGTTCCTTATGTCGTATTTGATGGCCTGGGAAATTGTTAGGCAATCCGGTTTTGTGGGACCCTGGCCCACTCGGAAGGCGTGGGCTAGAGTACACGAAAATATGGGAATCGGATAAAATTCTAGTTTTTTGGTCGTAAAAAGCAAAACAACGAGGAATGGTCATGGCAGGGTGGTGACTATGGTTCCTTAGGTTGGATTTGATAGCCCGAAAAAATTTTAGGCGATCGTGGTCCGGGGGACCCTGACCCACTAGGAAGGCGTTGGCTATAGCACACGAATATATGGGAATCGGGCGAAATTCTAGTTTTTTGAATGTAAAACGCAAAACAACGAGGAACGGCAATGGCGGGGCGGTGACTATGGTTACTTAGGTCATATTTTATGGCATGGAAAAATGTTAGGCAATTCGGTTTTGGGGGACCCGAGCCCACTCGGAAGGCGGGAGTAGCACACGAAAATATGAGAATCGGGCGAAATTATAGTTTTTTGGTCGTAAAAAGCAGAACAACTAGGAACGGTCATGGAGGGGCGGTGACTATGGTTCCTTAGGTCGTATTTGATGGCTTGGAAATATTTTAGGCAATCGAGGTCCGGGGGCCCGGACCCACTTAGAAGGCGTGGGTTTAGCACACGAAAATATGGAAATCGGGCGGAATTCTATTTTTTGGCCGTAAAACGCAAACCAACGAAGAACGGCCATAGCGGGGCGGTGACTATGGTTCCTTAGGTCGTATTTGATGGCCTAGAATAATTTTAGGCGATTGGGGTCCGGGGTCCCGGACCCACTCGGATGGCGTGGGCTATAGCATACGAATATATGGGAATCAGGCGGTATTCTAGTTTTTTGGCCGTAAAATGCAAAACAACGAGGAATGGCTATGTAAAATGCAAAATAACGACGAACGGTCATGGCAGGGCCGTGACTATGGTTGCTTAAGTCGTATTTGATGGCCAGGAAAATTTTTGGCGAACGGAGTCCGGGGGGCCCGGGCCCACTCGGAAGGCGATAGCACATGAAAATATGGGAATCGGGCAGAATTTTAGTTTTTTGGCCGTAAAACGCAAACAAACAAGGAACGGTCATGGCAGGGCGGTGACTATGGTTCCTTATATCATATTTGATGGCCCGAAAATATTTTAGGCGATCGGGGTCCGGGGGGCTCGGGCCCACTCGGAAGGCGTGGGCTATAGCAGATGAAAAAGTGGGAATCGGGCGGAATTCTAGTTTTTTAGCCGTAAAACACAAAAAAATGTTGAAGGGTCATGGCGGGGCGGTGGCTATTTATCCTTAGATCGTTTTTGATGGCCCGAAAAAATTTTAGGCGATACGGGTACGGGGGGCCCTACCCATTGGGAAGGGGTGGGCTATAGCACAGAAAAATATGGGATTCGGGCGGAATTCTAGTGTTTTGGCCGTAAAAAGCAAATAAATGAGGAACGGTCATGGAGGGGCGGTGACTATGGTTCCTTAGGTTGTATTTGATGGCCCGGAAAAAATTTAGGCGATCCGGTTATGGGGGCTCGACCCACTCGGAAGGCGTGGGTTATAGCACACGAAAATATGGGAATCGAGCTGAATTCTAGTTTTTTTGCCTTAAAACGCAAAGAAATGAGGAGCAGTCATGGCGGGGCGGTGACTATGGTTCCTTAGGTCGTATTTGATGGCCCAGAAAACTTTTAGGCGATCCTGTTCTGGGGGGGGCACTCGGAAGGCGTGGGCTATAGTACACGAAAATATGATAATCGGGCGAAATTCTAGTTCTTTGGATGTAAAACACAAAACAACGAGGAGCAGTCATTGCAGGGTGGTGACTGTGGTTCCTTAGGTCGTATTTGATGTTCCAGAAAATTTTTCGGTGATCTGGTTATGGAAGGCCCGACCCACTCGGAAGGCTGGGCTATATAGCACACGTAAATATGGGAATCGTGAAGAATTCTAGTTTTTTGGCCGTAATACACAAAATACGAGGAACGGTCATGGCGGAGCGGTAACTATGGTTCCTTATGTCGTATTTGTTGGCCCGGAAAAATTTTAGGTGATCGGGGTCCGGGGGCCCGATCCCACTCGGAAGGCGTGGGCTATAGCACACAAAAAAATGGGAATCACGCGGAATTCTAGTTTTTTGGCCGTAAAACGCAAAAAAACGAGGAACGGTCATGGCGGGGGCGGTGACTATGGTTCCTTAGGTCATATTTGATGGCCCGAAAAATTACTTTTAAGCGATCCAGGTCTGGGGGGCCCGGGCCCACTCGGAAGGCGTGAGCTATAGTACACGAAAAAATGGGAATCGGGCGGAATTCTAGTTTTTTGGTCGTAAAACGCAAAACAATGAGGAACGGTCATGGAGGGGCGGTGACTATGGTTCCTTAGGTCGTATTTGATGGCACGGAAAATGTTTTTTAGGCGATCCATCTCTGGGGGGCCGGGCCCACTCGGAAGGCGTGGGCTCAATTACATGAAAATATGGGAATCAGGCGAAATTCTAGTTTTTTTGCTGTAAAACACAACAAAATGAGGAACGATCATGTCAGGGTGGTGACTATGGTTCCTTAGGTCGTATTTCATGGCCTGGAAAATTTTTATGTAATCCGGGTCTGGGGGGACCGAGCCCACTCAGAAGGCGTGGGATATAGCAAACGAAAAAATGGGAATCGGGCGGAATTCTAGTTTTTTGGCCGTAAAATGCAAAAAAACGTTGAAGGCCCATGGCGAGACGGTGGCTATTTATCATTAGATCATTTTTGATGGCCCGGAAAAATTTTAGGCGATCCGGGTCCGGGGGGCCCTGCCCATTGGGAAGGGGTGGGCTATAGCATAGAAAAATATGGGATTCGGGCGGAATCCTAGTGTTTTGGCCGTAAAACGCAAATAAATGAGGAACGATCATGGTGAGGCAGTGACTATGGTTCCTTAGGTTGTATTTGATGGCCCGAAAAACATTTAGGCGATCCGGTTATGGGGGCCTGACCCACTCGGAAGGCGTGGGCTATAGCACACGAAAATATGGGAATCAAGCGGAATTCTATTTTTTTGGCCGTAAAACACAAAGAAATGAGGAGCATTCATGGCGAGGTGGTAACTATGGTTCCTTAGGTCATATTTGATGGCCCAGAAAACTTTTAGGCGATCCTATTCTGGGGGGAGGGGCAGGCCCACTCGGAAGGCGTGGGTTATAGCACACGAAAATATGATAATCGGGCGAAATTCTAGTTCTTTGGATGTAAAACGCAAAACAACGAGGTGCAGTTATTGCAGGGTGGTGACTATGGTTCCTTAGGTCGTATTTGATGTCCCGAAAATTTTTTAGGTGATCTGGTTATGGAAGGCCCGACCCACTCGGAAAGCGTGGGCTATGTAGCACACGTAAATATGGAAATCGTGCAGAATTCTAGTTTTTTGGCCGTAATACACAAAAATATGAGGAATGGTCATGGCGGGGCGGTGACTATGGTTCCTTATGTCGTATTTGTTGGCTCGGAAAAATTTTAGGTGATCGGGGTCCGGGGGCCTGGTCCCACTCGAAAGGCATGGGCTATAGCACACGAAAAATGGGAATCGAGCGAACTTCTAGTTTTTTGGCCGTAAAACGCAAAAAAAATGAGAAATGGTCATGGCGGGGGGCGGTGACTATGGTTCCTTGGGTCATATTTCATGGCCCAAAAAATTATTTTTAAGCGATCCGGGTCTGGGGGCACGGGCCCACTCGGAAGGCGTGTGCTATAGCACACGAAAAAATGGGAATTGGGCGGAATTCTAATTTTTTGCCGTAAAACGCAAAACAGTGAGGAACGGTCATAGAGGGGAGGTGACTATGGTTCCTAAGGTCGTATTTGATGGCGCAGAAAATTTATTTTAGGCGATCCGTGTCTGGGGGGCTTGGGCCCACTCGGAAGGCGTGGGCTCAATTACACAAAAATATGGGAATTTGGCGGAATTCAAGTTTTTTTGCTGTAAAACACAACAAAACGAGAAACGATCATGTCGGGTGGTGACTATGGTTCCTTAGGTCGTATTTCATGGCCCGGAAAATTCTTTTATGTAATCTGGGTCTAGGGGGACCGAGCACACTCGGAAGGCGTGGGCTAAAGCTCACGAAAATATGGAAATCGGGTTGAATTCTAGTTTTTTGGCCGTAAAACACAAAAAATGAGGAACGATCATGGAGGGGCACTGACTATATTTGTTTAGGTCCTATTTGATGGCGCGGAAAACTTTTAGGTGATCCGGTTCCAGGGGGACGTGGGACCACTCGAAAGGTGTGGGCTATAGCACACGAAAATATGGGACTCCAGTCGAATTCTTGTTTTTTAGCCATAAAACGTAAAAAAAAATGAGGAACGGTCATGGAGGGCCGGTGACTATGTTTCCTTAGGTCATATTTGATGATGCAGAAAATTTTTAGGCGATTCGGTTCCAGGGAGCCAGGACCACTCAGAAGGAGTGGGCTATAGCACACGAAAAAATGGGAATCAGGCGAAATTTTAGTTTTTTGGCCGTAAAACGCAAACAAACAAGGAACGGTCATGGCAGGGCGGTGACTATGGTTCCTTAGGTCGTATTTGATGGTCCAAAAACATTTTAGGCGATCCGAGTCCGGGGGCCCGGGCCCACTCGGAAGGCATGGGCGATAGCACACGAAAATATTGGAATCTGGCGAAATTCTAGTTTTTTTGGCCGTAAAATGCAAAACAACGAGGAACGGTCATAGAGGGCGGTGACTATGGTTCCTTAGGTCGTATTTGATATCCAGAAAAAATTTTAGGCGATCCGGTCGGAGGAGCCCGGGCCCACTCGGAATGTGTGGGCTATACCACACGAAAATATCTAAATCGGGCGGAATTCTAGTTTTTTGGCCGTAAAACGCAAAATAACGAGGAACGGTCATGGTGGGGCCGTGACTATGGTTGATTAAGTCGTATTTGATGGCCCAAAAAATTTTAGGCGATCGGGGTCCGGGGGGCCCGGTCCCACTCGGAAGGCGTGTGCTATAGTACATGAAAATATGGGAATCGGGCGGAATTCTAGCTTATTGGCCGTAAAACATTGAAAAACGAGACGGTAATGGCGAGGTGGTAAGTATGGTTCCTTAGGCTGTATTTGATGACTCGGAAAAGTTTTAGGCTATCCGGGTCTGGGGGCCCGGGCCCACTCGGAAGGCGTGGGCTAAAGTACACGAAAATATTTGAATGAGGTGGAATTCTAGTTTTTTGGCCGTAAAACATAAAACAACGAGGAGCAATCATGACGGGGCGGTGACTATGGTTCCTTAAGTCGTATTTGATGGCCCGGAAAATTTTAGACGATCGGGGTCCGGGGGGCCCGGGCCCACTCGGAAGGCGTGTACTATAGCACATGAAAATATGGGAATCGGGCGGAATTCTAGTTTATTGGCCATAAAACGCAAAAAAAACGAGGAAAGGTCATGGTGGGGTGGTGACTATGGTTCCTTAGGTCATTTTTTATGGATCGGAAAAAAATTTAGGCGATCCGGGATCGGGGGGTCGGGCCCACTAGGAAGACATTGGCTATAGCTAAAAATATGGGAATCAGGCGGAATTCTAGTTTCTTGGCCGTAAAACGCAAAACAAAATGGGGAACGGTCATAGCGATGTTTAGGCGATCCGAGTCCGGGGGCCCGGCCCACTCGGAAGGCATAGGCTATAGCACACGAAAATATGGAAATCAGGTGGAATTCTAGTTTTTTGGCCATAAAACGCAAAAAATGAGGAACGATCATGGCAGGGAAGTAACTATGGTTCCTTAGGTCGTATTTTATGGCCTGGAATTTTTTTATGTAATCCGGGTCTGGGGGGACCGAGCCCACTCGGAAGGCGTGGGCTATAGCACACGAAAAAATGGGAATCGGGCGGAATTCTAGTTTTTTGGCCGTAAAACGCAAAAAAAACGTTGAAGGGTCATGGCGAGACGGTGGCTATTTATCCTTAAATCATTTTTGATTGCCCGGAAAAATTTTAGTCGATCCGGGTCCGGGGGGCCCTGCCCATTGGGAAGGGGTGGGCTATAGCAAAGAAGAATATGGGATACGGGCGGAATCCTCGTGTTTTGGCCGTAAAACGCAAATAAATGAGGAACGGTCATGGCGAGGCGGTGACTATGGTTCCTTAGGTTGTATTTGATGGCCCGAAAAAAATTTAGGCGATCCGGTTATGGGGGCCTGACCCACTCGGAAGGCGTGGGCTATAGCACACGAAAATATGGGAATCAAGCGGAATTCTATTTTTTTGGCCGTAAAACACAAAGAAATGAGGAGCATTCATGGCGAGGTGGTAACTATGGTTCCTTAGGTCATATTTGATGGCCCAGAAAACTTTTAGGCGATCCTATTCTGGGGGGGGGGGCAGGCCCACTCGGAAGGCGTGGGTTATAGCACACGAAAATATGATAATCGGGCAAAATTCTAGCTCTTTGGATGTAAAACGCAAAACAACGAGGTGCAGTTATTGCAGGGTGGTGACTATGGTTCCTTAGGTCGTATTTGATGTCCCGAAATTTTTTTAGGTGATCTGGTTATGGAAGGCCCGACCCACTCGGAAGGCGTGGGCTATGTAGCACACGTAAATATGGGAATCGTGCAGAATTCTAATTTTTTGGCCGTAATACACAAAAATACGAGGAAAGGTCATGGCGGGGCGGTGACTATGGTTCCTTATGTCGTATTTGTTGGCTCGGAAAAATTTTAGGTGATCGGGGTCCGGGGGCCTGGTCCCACTTGAAAGGCGTGGGCTATAGCACACGAAAAATGGGAATCGAGCGAAATTCTAGTTTTTTGGCCGTAAAACGCAAACAAATGAGGAATGGTCACGGCGGGGGGCGGTGACTATGGTTCCTTGGGTCATATTTGATGGCCCAAAAAATTATTTTTAAGCGATCGGGTCTGGGGGCACGGGCCCACTCGGAAGGCGTGGGCTATAGCATACGAAAAAATGAGAATTGGGCGGAATTCTATTTTTTTGCCGTAAAATGCAAAACAGTGAGGAACGGTCATGGAGGGGCGGTGACTATGGTTCCTAAGGTCATATTTGATGGCGCGGAAAATTTATTTTAGGCGATCCGTGTCTGGGGGGGCTCGGGCCCACTCGGAAGGCGTGGGCTCAATTACACAAAAATATGGGAATTTGGCGGAATTCAAGTTTTTTTGCTGTAAAACACAACAAAACGAGAAACGATCATGTCGGGTGGTGACTATGGTTCCTTAGGTCGTATTTCATGGCCCGGAAAAACTTTTTATGTAATCTGGGTCTAGGGGGACCGAGCACACTCGGAAGGCGTGGGCTAAAGCTCACGAAAATATGGAAATCGGGCTGAATTCTAGTTTTTTGGCCGTAAAACACAAAAAACGAGGAACGATCATGGAGGGGCACTGACTATATTTGTTTAGGTCCTATTTGATGGCGCGGAAAACTTTTAGGCGATCCGGTTCTAGGGGGACGTGGGACCACTCGAAAGGTGTGGGCTATAGCACACGAAAATATGGGACTCCAGTCGAATTCTTATTTTTTAGCCATAAAACGTAAAAAAAATGAGGAACGGTCATGGAGGGCCGGTGACTATGTTTCCTTAGGTCATATTTGATGATGCAGAAAATTTTTAGGCGATCCGGTTCCAGGGGGCCAGGACCACTCAGAAGGAGTGGGCTATAGCACACGAAAAAATGGGAATCAGGCGAAATTTTAGTTTTTTGGCCGTAAAACGCAAACAAACAAGGAACGGTCATGGCAGGGCGGTGACTATGGTTCCTTAGGTCGTATTTGATGGTCCAAAAACATTTTAGGCAATCCGAGTCCGGGGGGCCCGGGCCCACTCGGAAGGCATGGGCGATAGCACACGAAAATATTGGAATCTGGCGAAATTCTAATTTTTTGGCCGTAAAATGCAAAACAACGAGGAACGGTCATAGAGGGCGGTGACTATGGTTCCTTAGGTCGTATTTGATATCCAGAAAAAATTTTAGGCGATCTGGTCGGAGGAGCCCGGGCCCACTCGGAATGTGTGGGCTATACCACACGAAAATATCTAAATCGGGCGGAATTCTAGTTTTTTGGCCGTAAAACGCAAAATAACGAGGAACGGTCATGGCGGGGCCGTGACTATGGTTGATTAAGTCGTATTTGATGGCCCAAAAAATTTTAGGCGATCGGGGTCCGGGGGGCCCGGGCCCACTCGGAAGGCGTGTGCTATAGTACATGAAAATATGGGAATCGGGCGGAATTCTAGCTTATTGGCCGTAAAACGTTGAAAAACGAGACGGTAATGGCGAGGTGGTAACTATGGTTCCTTAGGCTGTATTTGATGACTCGGAAAAGTTTTAGGCTATCTGGGTCTGGGGGGCCCGGGCCCACTGGGAAGGCGTGGGCTAAAGTACACGAAAATATTTGAATGAGGTGGAATTCTAGTTTTTTGGCCGTAAAACATAAAACAACGAGGAGCAATCATGACGGGGCGGTGACTATGGTTCCTTAAGTCGTATTTGATGGCCCGAAAAATTTTAGACGATCGGGGTCCGGGGGCCCGGGCCCACTCGGAAGGCGTGTACTATAGCACAGGAAAATATGGAAATCGGGCGGAATTCTAGTTTATTGGCCATAAAACGCAAAAAAACGAGGAAAGGTCATGGTGGGGTGGTGACTATGGTTCCTTAGGTCATTTTTTATGGATCGGAAAAAAATTTAGGCGATCCGGGATCGGGGGGTCGGGCCCACTAGGAAGACATTGGCTATAGCTAAAAATATGGGAATCAGGCGGAATTCTAGTTTCTTGGCCGTAAAACGCAAAACAAAATGGGGAACGGTCATAGCGATGTTTAGGCGATCCGAGTCCGGGGGCCCGGCCCACTCGGAAGGCATAGGCTATAGCACACGAAAATATGGAAATCAGGTGGAATTCTAGTTTTTTGGCCATAAAACGCAAAAAATGAGGAACGATCATGGCAGGGAAGTAACTATGGTTCCTTAGGTCGTATTTTATGGCCTGGAATTTTTTTATGTAATCCGGGTCTGGGAGGACCGAGCCCACTCGGAAGGCGTGGGCTATAGCACACGAAAAAATGGGAATCGGGCGGAATTCTAGTTTTTTGGCCGTAAAACGCAAAAAAACGTTGAAGGGTCATGGCGAGACGGTGGCTATTTATCCTTAGATCATTTTTGATTGCCCGGAAAAATTTTAGTCGATCCGGGTCCGGGGGGCCCTGCCCATTGGGAAGGGGTGGGCTATAGCAAAGAAGAATATGGGATACGGGCGGAATCCTCGTGTTTTGGCCGTAAAACGCAAATAAATGAGGAACGGTCATGGCGAGGCGGTGACTATGGTTCCTTAGGTTGTATTTGATGGCCCGAAAAAAATTTAGGCGATCCGGTTATGGGGGCCTGACCCACTCGGAAGGCGTGGGCTATAGCACACGAAAATATGGGAATCAAGCGGAATTCTATTTTTTTGGCCGTAAAACGCAAAGAAATGAGGAGCATTCATGGCGAGGTGGTAACTATGGTTCCTTAGGTCGTATTTGATAGCCCAGAAAACTTTTAGGCGATCCTATTCTGGGGGGGGGGGCAGGCCCACTCGGAAGGCGTGGGTTATAGCACACGAAAATATGATAATCGGGCAAAATTTTAGTTCTTTGGATGTAAAACGCAAAACAACGAGGAGCAGTTATTACAGGGTGATGACTATGGTTCCTTAGGTCGTATTTGATGTCCCGAAAATTTTTTAGGTGATCTGGTTATGGAAGGCCCGACCCACTCGGAAGGCGTGGGCTATGTAGCACACGTAAATATGGGAATCGTGCAGAATTCTAGTTTTTTGGCCGTAATACACAAAAATACGAGGAAAGGTCATGGAGGGGCGGTGACTATGGTTCCTTATGTCGTATTTGTTGGCTCGGAAAATTTTTAGGTGATCAGGGTCCGGGGGCCTGGTCCCACTCGAAAGGCGTGGGCTATAGCACACGAAAAATGGGAATCGAGCGAAATTCTAGTTTTTTGGCCGTAAAACGCAAAAAAATGAGGAATGGTCATGGCGGGGGGCAGTAACTATGGTTCCTTGGGTCATATTTGATGGCCCAAAAAATTATTTTTAAGCGATCGGGTCTGGGGGCACGGGCCCACTCGGAAGGCATGGGCTATAGCATACGAAAAAATGGGAATTGGGCGAAATTTTATTTTTTTGCCGTAAAATGCAAAACAGTGAGGAACGGTCATGGAGGGGCGGTGACTATGGTTCCTAAGGTCATATTTGATGGCGCGGAAAATTTATTTTAGGCGATCCGTGTCTGGGGGGCCCGGGCCCACTCGGAAGGCGTGGGCTCAATTACACGAAAATATGGGAATCAGGCGGAATTCTAGTTTTTTTGCTGTAAAACACAACCAAACGAGGAACGATCATGTCGGGGTGGTGACTATGGTTCCTTAGGTCGTATTTCATGGCCCGGAAAATTTTTATGTAATCCGGGTCTAGGGGGACCGAGCCCACTCGGAAGGCGTGGGCTAAAGCTCACGAAAATATGGGAATCGGGCTGAATTCTAGTTTTTTGGCCGTAAAACACAAAAAACGAGGAACGATCATGGAGGGGCACTGACTATATTTTTTTAGGTCCTATTTGATGGCCCGGAAAAATTTTAGGCGATCCGGTTCCAGGGGGACGCGGGACCACTCGAAAGGTGTGGGCTATAGCACACGAAAATATGGGACTCTAGCGGAATTCTTGTTTTTTAGCCATAAAACGTAAAAAAAATGAGGAACGGTCATGGAGGGCCGGTGACTATGTTTCCTTAGGTCGTATTTGATGATGCAGAAAAATTTTAGGCGATCCGGTTCCAGGGGGTCGGGACCACTCAGAAGGAGTGGGCTATAGCACACGAAAAAATGGGAATCAGGCGAAATTTTAGTTTTTTGGCCGTAAAACGCAAACAAACAAGGAACGGTCATGGTAGGGCGGTGACTATGGTTCCTTAGGTCGTATTTGATGGTCCGAAAAACTTTTAGGTGATCCGAGTCCGGGGGGGCCGGGCCCACTCGGAAGGCATGGGCGATAGCACACGAAAATATTGGAATCAGGCGAAATTCTAGTTTTTTGGCCGTAAAATGCAAAACAATGAGGAACGGTCATAGAGGGCGGTGACTATGGTTCCTTAGGTCGTATTTGATATCCAGGAAAAATTTTAGGCAATCCGGTCGGCGGAGCCCGGGCCCACTCGGAATGTGTGGGCTATAGCACACGAAAATATCTAAATCGGGCGGAATTCTAGTTTTTTGACCGTAAAACGCAAAATAACGAGGAACGGTCATGGCGGGGCCGTGACTATGGTTGATTAAGTCGTATTTGATGGCCCAAAAAATTTTAGGCAATCGCGGAAGGCGTGTGCTATAGCACATGAAAATATGGGAATCGGGCAGAATTCTAGCTTATTGGCCGTAAAACGTTAAAAAATGAGGAACGGTAATGGCGAGGTGGTAACTATGGTTCCTTAGGCTGTATTTGATGACTCGGAAAAGTTTTAGGCTATCCGAGTCTGGGGGGCCCGGGCCCACTCGGAAGGCGTGGGCTAAAGCACACGAAAATATTTGAATCAGGCGGAATTCTAGTTTTTTTACCGTAAAATACAAAACAACGAGGAGCAATCATGACGGGGCGGTGACTATGGTTCCTTAAGTCGTATTTGATAGCCCGGAAAATTTTAGGCGATCGGGGTCCGGGGGGCCCGGGCCCACTCGGAAGGCGTGTACTATAGCACATGAAAATATGGGAATCGGGCAGAATTTTAGTTTATTGGCCATAAAACGCAAAAAAACGAGGAAAGGTCATGGTGGGGCGGTGACTATGGTTCCTTAGGTCATTTTTTATGGACCGGAAAAAAATTTAGGCGATCCGGGATCGGGGGTCGGGCCCACTAGGAAGATATTGGCTATAGCACACGAAAATATGGGAATCAGGCGGAATTCTAGTTTCTTGGCCATAAAACGCAAAACAAAATGGGGAACGTTCATAGCGATGTTTAGGCGATCCGAGTCCGGGGGCCCGGCCCACTCAGAAGGCATGGGCTATAGCACACGAAAATATGGAAATCAGGCGGAATTCTAGTTTTTTGGCCGTAAAACGCAAAAAATGAGGAACGATCATGGCAGGGCAATAACTATGGTTCCTTAGGTCGTATTTTATGGCCTGGAAAAATCTTTTTAGGCGATCCAGGTTTGGGGGGCTCGGGCCCACTCGGAAGGCTTGGGCTAAAGCGCACGAAAATATGGCAATCGGGCGGAATTCTATTTTTTAACTATAAAACGCAAATAAATGAGGAACGGTGATGGCGGGGCGGTGACTATTGTTCCTTAAGTCGTATTTGATGGCCCGAAAAAAATTTAGGCGATCCGGGTCCGGGTGGCCCGGGACCACTTGGAAGGCGTGGGCTGAAGCACACAAAAATATGGGAATCGGGCAGAATTCTAGTTTTTGGGCTGTAAAACGCAAAACAAAATGAGGAATGGTCATTGTGGGGCGGTGACTATGGTTGCTTAGGTCGTATTCTATGGCCCGAAAAACTTTTAGGCGATCCGCGTCCAGGTGCCCGGGACCACTCGGAAGGCGTGGGCTATAGCACATGAAAATATGGGAATCGGGCGGAATTCTAGGCTTTTGGCCGTAAAACGCAAAATAATGAGGAACGGTCATGGCGGGGCAGTAACTATGGTTCCTTAAGTCGTATTTCATGGGCCGGAAAATTTTATGGCGATTGGGGTCCGGGATGGCCGGGCCCACTCGGAAGGTGTGGGTTATAGAACACGAAAATATGGAAATCAGGCGAAATTCTAGTTTTTTGGCTGCAAAAAAATGAGGAACGGTCATGGGGGGGCAGTGACTATGGTTCCTTAGGTCATATTTGATGGCTCGAAAAAATTTTAGGCGATCCGGTTCGGGGGAACCTGGGACCACTCGGAAGGCGTGGGCTATAGCACACGAAAATATGGGAATCGGGCGAAATTCTAGTTTTTTGGCCGTAAAACGCAAAAATTGAGGAACGGTCATGGCGGGGCGGTGACTATGGTTCCTTATGTCGTATTTGATGGCTCGAAAACTATTTGGCGATCTGGGGGCCCGGGCCCACTCAGAAGGCGTGGGTTATATCACACGAAAATATGGGAATCATGCAAAAATTTTGTTTTTTGGCCGTAAAACGCAAACAAACGAGGAACAGTCATGGCGGGGTGGCGACAATGGTTCCTTAGGTCATATTTGATGGCCCAGAAAAATTTAAGGCAATCCGGCTCCGGAGGGGCCCGACCCACTCGAAAGACGGCACACGAAATTATGGTAATCGGGCTAAATTCTAGTGTTTTGGCCGTAAAATATAAAACAACGAGGAACAGTCATGGCAGGGTGATGACTATGGTTCCTTAGGTCGTATTTGATGGAACGGAAAAAGTTTATGCGATCAGGGTTCGGCGGGCCCGGGCCCACTCGGAATGCGTGGGCTTTAGCTCGCGAAAATATGGGAATCGGGCAGAATTCTAGTTTTTTGGCCGTGAAACGCAAAACAACGAGGAAAGGTCATAGGGAATTAGTATTGTATACCTATAATTTATATAGAAATATATAAATTATATATATGAATAGTTAATTAATATACTATATAGTATAATATAGTATATTATATTATACTATATACAATATAATATAATAATTACTATATGGTTATATAGTTTAAATATGATTAGGATATATGATTATAGCTCATTTAAGTGATTGAGTATGTAATATGGTAATATCCTCTTAATGATAACTAGTGCTTAACCATATAATAGCATATTATTTAATCTTGGACACATAATATACCATGAACGATAAGGCTATTAGTATTGTACTTATAGTTATATAATCTAATCAATACATATAATTAAATATTGGTATGATTATTATACATATAATTAACATTAGATTGTGTATATATTCTAGATTAAACTAATACACAACACATTACTATATTATAACATATTTAATAGATAACAATTAATTTATTATCTATGGGTTATAAGCATAAAGATATATATTATAACCTATATCATGATTAATATTTATCACTTATAACAGAGATGATTATTGGTATTATCCTTTGTATTAAACCTATAATGATATTAACACCTATACTTAGGGTAATATAACATGTAGTGATTAATATTTAATCAATTACAATATATTATTTAAACCTGATATTAATGTATTTGTTTAGTTACTAATGATATACGTAATTAAGTTGGTATAAATAGTATAATGTATATCTATACTATCCTATTATGTATTAGTATAGGTAATAATCATACCTATACATGATAAGTAAATGATGTGTATCATAGGTATTCATATTATATCAATTATGTATGCAAATTAGATATATTATAATTTATTGTAATATATGACCACTAAAAATATATTATAATAATTATAATGAGCTATAATCATTAACTGACTTATATCATACCACTATTAAATATTGGTATTATTTGGTAGTAATTTATACCAAATAATTATCTAGATATTACATAATTAGTTATTATACCATGATATAAGTTATAATATATATCTTTATGCTTACTATTATATGAAATAACCTAAATTATAACCTATTATTTAATATACTAACATACTATAATACGCAAATATATATAATATGAAATCATATTTATATCCAAACTATAGTTAATATACTGAAAATATATGGTTATTGGTATAACAAATATATGTCAATTACTTATGATAGGTATATACCATATAATACTCAGTTAGTAATAGTAAAATTGGGTTAATCAATAATATATATATATATATACTTAATAGACTTGTAATGGGAACATAGTATGTACGGATAAAAGTGATCAATTACTAATAATTAGTAATATAATTTATTTGGTTATTATATTAAGTAATTGGTTAATAATGTACATAATCCATATATAGTATTGTAACTGTATTATTCCAGTTATTAGACAATTTGATTAATCA
>NW_027438404.1:0-126660 GCF_000715075.1 Nicotiana tabacum | reverse complement strand
TTGATTGGTAAGCTCCATACCCTTCGGAGTTGCCGTGTCTAGAGCTTTACGTACATCTTTATATATATATATATATATATATATATATATATATATATATATATATATATGCAATGAGTAGGTCGGAGGCTTGTTACGATCACAGTACATCCATCAGTAGAGTTTTGTAGACATATCCTATCAGTTAATGCAGTATGTTAGGCTTTCTGGCCTTTTATGTACATTTTGTAGGATTGTCAGCTATAGTAGTTATGACGACCTTGTCGGCCCAGCTTTTTATTGATATTTAGTCAGTATTCGCAATTGTCTTGCAATGTGGCCCATGGCCAAAGTATGACATTATATGTTCAGAGTCCCTTAGTCGCAAGTTGGTACGTGAGGATAGGTGAGGCACTAAGTGTCGGTCTCGTCCCCAGGTTCGGGGAGTGACAATTTATGAGATTTATATGTTTCCTACATCATTAGTAGTGTTGGGAAGGTTTGGAACAAGGTTCTAGGTTATATAAAGATAGTTACCAGTACTGGGTTGGATTTTGGGCAGCTATTGTGGCCGGTGGTGTTGATATGGGCTGATGGGTGATGTGTTTCATCATGTGGTTATACCTTGTTGATTTATGCATGAGTTTTTACGGCGGGTTTCGGTTGATACAGTGTGTTTATGTTAAGATCGAGTTTTTCGTGAAATGCTTGGATGTTAAAATTTGGTTCTAAGGCATATTAGTAGAATTTGGGCACGATTCGTGGTTTTGGTGTAGTTTGATATGATTTGAGGCTTTGACTAAGTTCGCATTGTGTTTTGGGATTGGATGGTGTGATTGGCCAGGGTCCCGGGGGCTTCGGGTGTGTTTCAGATGGGTTTTAGACCATTTCTTCATGTGTTGGAACTTTTGATTTCTATGCTTCTGGTATCCCTCTTCGCGATCTCGAAGAATGTGTTGCAATCGCATAGAGTCTTCGCTGACAGGTGGCTTTTTGCTCTTTGCGTTCACGAAGATAAGGATGAGTTCGCAAAGCCTTGGGGTGTTTGTTCATCGTGAACGTGAGTGTAAGTTAATCATGATACTTTTGAGGTTGCAAATATTTAAGATCATGAACTATAAGTACCAAGAGGGTTTGAAGGATTAGAAGCTAAAATAATCGAAAAAAATAAGTTTCATTGAAACGCCAAGTTGGGAATGCTATAACCTGTACTTTAGGGGTGATACTAGGATGATTAACATGATAAGGAGGTGATATTATTAGGTATTTTAGTTAGATTATAGTCATGTGTTATATTTTGAAGTCAAACGAGTTAGGAAACAAAAGTCGACAAAAGTTGTCGCAAGTTACGTTGATAATCTTACATAAAAATTAGGTCTAATGTTACTGGGATTTTCTCTTAATGTAATTGGATTTACAGGGTGATACAACCACAAAATTAAAGATATACAAGTGTAGTTTCCAACTCATCAAACGATTTGTCGATACAACATCGGATTATACATATATTCACTTTTTCACAAAACTGCACAAGCAACTCCTTTTGGGACCCCCAAGTTCGATTGAAGTTTATCTTGATATATAAAGTTGTAGCCTTCATATCTAAGACTCAATTCCACCCAAATCAGACCTTAAAAGTCTCTCTAGACATCCTAAATACATCCTTAGGGGTTTGAAGCAATTCCATCATCCGCAATTCAAAATCAAGACGCGAACACATCAACGCGATACTTACGATATAGGTAAGACTGTGCTATCCCCCTTTCTCCTTATAAATCGTTATTTGGAAAGAGCTTAATGGTTAAGGAAACTTTTCACCTTTGTATTTTACTTATACAAGCATAAGTAAGGTGTGGATAAAAGGGAACAAGGTTTGGAAGCAAGAACACAAGAGGTATGTAGGGTTTTCGTTTTGTTTTCGGCATGATTTGGTTTAGCTATGTTCTAGCCTTTCTTCTTGATTTTATAGGGTTGTTCAAGGGAAATTTTAGCATATATTGTATCCTTGTATATTATTGAATTCCACATGTGAATTGTGGAAGGAAATAGATTAGGTTGGAACTTCAAAACACAACAAGAGCAAAAGGGCAAATCCCCATTTGGCCTATGCCATCTAGACTTTCGTTTGTTCCGTTCTTTTGATGTTTTATGTATACCTAAATCCCATACGATCATGTGTTGATGCTTAGATTATTCCTAAATCAGATTTAGACTTTCATGTCATAAGTTAGCCACTACGAGTCGACATTACATTTACAATTCCGTTTTATCGATCGTTTGATACTATTGTGGATAACTAGATATCCTTGAGTTTGATGTTATCATCTTGGCCGAGTATCCATTCCTGTGTATATTGCGGTGCTTGCTGTTTGTTTTTGGTGATCATCATGTTTTAGGGGAAACTCTACGGAACTTTTTGGAAATTCGAAGAGTTTGACAAATCTTGAGTTCCTTGGTTCTAAATTGATTATAGAGGAATCCTCATGAGTTAATTTATCTTAATATCTCATGTACATACTCATTTTATCCCTAAAATGGTGATAGGCTCCTCTGTCCAACTTATGGACAACGGGTGTCAGAATACATTTGTGATTCTGTTTATGGTTTCCTTCATGATCTCTTTAGTCCATATGATGTTGCCACATGTATTATGCCTCATACATGCTTACATTGATTATGCTTGAGATATATATATCCCATAACACCAGCAAGGCCTATTGATTATATGCTAGGGGGAGATAGCCCATAACTCCAGCGAGGCCTATTGATTATATGCCGGGGGATATAGTCCACAACACCAACCGAGACTGTTGATTATATATTTACTTGCTAGGGGGAGGGGGGGTATAGCCCATAACACCAGTCAAGCAGGTTATGTATGCGTATATAGCTGCAGTGTGTATTGCAAGACAATACATGAGGCTAGTTCAGTTTTATAGTTACCTGATTTGGGGGACATAGCCCGTAGCACCGGACATGTACTAGTTCAGCACAGTTTCTGCTTTAACCTTCAGTTAAGTTCCAGATCATTTGCTAGTTCAAACTCTTGTTTAGCTTTCAGCTTATATTCAGATTTCCAGCTTACAGTCATACTATAGTAAGCTTTACATATGGTTTCCACCCTACATACTTTGTACATATCGTACTCATGTCATTTTCAAGGTGCTCCATTTTATGTCGCACAGGTACCGATAGATCAGCATTTGAGTCACATCAGTAGGCCATCCACCAGCTGTTGGAGTCTTTCCGCTTACTCCTGGAGTTACTTATCTTTATGTGTACAGTTAGCTAGTTTGGTGTGACGGGGTTATGTTCCATCCAGTACCTTGTTAGTTCAGCACTCCTAAAGGCCTGTAGATAAGCACCTACGTAGTTAGTATGTTTCTATATGTCAGATTTTGTTATCCTTGTTAGCGTTCCAGATTGTATAGTTCTTATTGTTTATGCTTATGATTTTAAAGTTTATCCGTTTATATTCATGACTAGTAGATTATCAATAAGTTTAGTGATGATCGACACCTAGTGTCAGTTATTCATCGTGACCCTAAGCTGGGTCGTGACAAACATGGTATCAGAGAAAGGCTCAGTCCTATGGTGTATGCAGGCCATGTCTAGTAGAGTTGTTTATTGATGTGTTTTTCACCACACTTATAGATAGGAGGCTACAAGATATTTAAGATGGTTCCTTTTCTTTACGGTCTATATTGTGCGATAGAACTGGGTTGTATGTATTCGCTCCTAATATCTATATTATTTATCTTCTTAGTGATACCTATTAGTACTAGACGACATGCGCCAACCGCTAGTATGGGTCAAACCCGTCGGACATCATGGTTTCTATTGAGGAGGATCCGTCCGAGGATCCATATGAGTAATTTGTTCGAGTAGTTTCGATTCCGCTAACAACGAATGGGTGAGAGGAGTTCGACCTCACCAAGGACCTTAGTTTCATTATTAGGGCCAGTTGATTGGGGTATAATAGGTGTGGTGTAGGGATTGGCAAAGTCGGGTCACCCCAGGCTCAGAAATATATTAGGGTATTTATAGACACTAGCTCTTCTGACGAGCCAAATAGTTCATAGTCTTTGGAGTCTGTTAATCAGGGTTCGTCTGTGTATGTCATAGGATATGCGAATGAAGAGGATAGTAGTTAGGCAAAGAGGATGAAAGTAGCTGATAAGTATGTGAGGATTCCGCTTCGAAGTGTGTTTGATCTTAGCGCTCATATAGGATCGCGGCAGGATGGTTATACGTTCATTAATCCCTCCACTAAAATTTCCTACATTATGAACTCAGGAGGAAACTTATTATTTGTTATATAGGAATGAATGTTATTCCAGGAGCAATAGACTGTGATTGTAAAAGGGGAGACAGAGTAGAAGTAACAGGACCGCAACACTACTCTAGTAGGCTAATAAGATATGGGTTTTAGTTCATCTTATAGAGAAGACCCTGGCAAAATTTACATAGGTCTCTAAGAGTTAACATTAGAGGACTAAGGGAGGGGTGGGGAGTGACTTAGCACCTTAAGAAGTTAGAACTCTGATGGCTCTAATGCCCTAGGGAGGAAACCGTGGATAGTACACGACATTTTGGGGAAGTTAAAATAATGGAATAGAAAATTAAGAATTAGGTTAATAAGTTTACAACGTAAAGGTGTCAGTGCCTAGAAGATTGATTAACAGACTCATAGGTGACGAATGGATTAGGAAGTAGTTTTAATGAGGAAGTAGTCCGATAAATGCTTCATTGGAGTATAGCACAGGAAGGTATATGCGTTTAGAATTGCTGAGTCTTTCATGTAGATCTGACAAGTTTAAACATTCGAGGACTAATGTTTTAAGGGGGAGGGGGAGGATGTTACATCCCGCATTTTTGTACATTAAAGTTTTGCCATAAGTTAATCAACGTAAGCTCAGGAATGAGATTACTTTTGAGGTTATACGTATTTATGCCATTTATAAATAGTGATAGATAAGTGTCGTGAAATTTAGAGGATAAACAATCGAAAAAAATGAGTTTCGTTGAAGTTTGACATTTTGGGATAAAATACGGTTAAATCTATAATACTCCGTATTTATGGACTAGGGCCATACAATGTACCACATGACCATGATAGTAAAGTATATAAAGTATGTTAAATTAGTATATTGAATGAATTAGGATGGGATTAGGCTGCCATTCTTAAGATGAACAGACTAGGGAATTATTAAAGGACTTATATTTATACAGAGAAGATAAGCAAGGAGAGAGTAACCTAGGGTTGGGTAGCATACCTCGGTAATATTAAACCGAAGTAAGTGTTATGGTATAATATAACCTACCGATATGTAGAAATGCCATAAGATAATCGAGGATATGTACAAAATATAGCAATAACCGTAAGTTCGACAAAGTACCAAGCAAAGAACATTAGTACACCTATAGATGCTCAGAGGGATAGTTTGTCATAGTTATGATATGTTCACAAAGTGAGGCTTTAAATGATTGGATAAAAGCTGGTGAAAAAAGGAGAGAAAAATCGCATAGGTGTGCATACAAGGACATAGACGTACAGGCTGCTTGACGAATGGTAGCAATAGTTGCGATACTGGAAGAGTTCTTAACATAAGTCATGGTGTGAGAAAGAAGCCTGAAGGAGGGAATACCATGGCCTTTGGATTTATTCGCAGAACAGTTGCCAAGATTGAAAGGAAAATATAAAAATATTCATAAGATTTATAGGTTATGAGAATGATAACCACATCAGTCAATATTTGAGGATGAATGTTCCAAAGGGGGGAATGACGTTACACACCATGTTTTCCTGTGTAAAAGTACGTCGTAAGTCAGTTGATGTACGCTCTGAAAGTAAATCATCTTTGAAAGTACATAAAGTAAGTTAATCATGTTACTTTAGAGGTTACAAATATTTAATATCATGAACTTCATGTACCAAGATGCTAAACAAATCGAAGAAAATAAGTTTTGTCGAAACGACAAGTTGGGAATGATATAACCCATACTTTTGGGGTGATAATTGGGTGATTAATTTGATAAGGAGGTGGTATTATGAGGTATTTTAGTCATATTATAGTCGTGTGTTAATTTCAAAGTCAAACAAGTTAGGAAACAAAAGTGGACAAAAGTTGTCGCAAGTTACTTTCATAATTTTACTTAAAATTTGGGTCTAATGTTACTTAGATTTTCTCGTAATGTAATTGGAATTACGGGGTGATTGTATGTCCCCGTTAAAATTTCCTAATGATTTAAGATTTTAAAGTGCGCCAACGATATTTGAGGATAGCGTATTCGAGTATTAAAAGAGACCTATGGGAAAGAACCACATCATTTTGACCCAAAAATATATGTTTAAGGTGTGTTGGATCATACTAAGGAGTTTTGTGAATGGCAAGAATTTGTGCGGAAGAAGTTAGATACATTAAGTGGAAAGGATGTATGAATTAGCACAAGACCCAAATTCAAATGAATGCCACTCCGAAAATATAATAACTTAGGTGGTGCTATACCTAACAAATTAAAACCCTTTGACTCTAGTTTCCAACGCGTCAAACCGTTTGTCATCTGGATATTTATACAGAAAGATATGGCCATTTTACCGGACCTATGCCATATGCGCGCCCAGATGGGCGACCGCGCATATAAGGGGGTTTCTGCCTTATGTGCGCGCCCAGATGCGTGGTCACTTGACCAGGTGTGCGGTCGCGGACGTAGTTGCCCTATAAATACCCCAAGGCCGAGTCAAGAGAGGGGCTAAGTCATTTCTTTGAGCTAGGGCTTGCATATCAAGGGGAACCCATCCTATACTTACATCCCATGAACCAAGGTAATGTTTTTGGAGTAATTTTGAGTTGATTACTACTCATAAAAACTTATATTAACAAGGATTAATCTTGAAGATCCATAGATTTCCATTCAAATCCCCAAATTGGTCAAAAACACTACAAGTTGGAATTTTCAAGAGTCTCGCTACAAGAGGTATGTCTACCATCTCTAACTACTCTATGGTGATTCTTTATGTATGAAATATATGTTAGGAATTATGGGATGGTGATTGGAAGCCATAAGTGCCTAACCTGGGTTGTGTTGGGGTTGTAGAGATTGTAAAATGGTTTAATTAATGAGATTGATGGTTTGGGTGTGAATTGTTAGGCATGCATGTGCTAATCGAAAGATACTGGTGAATCATTGGTGTGGAAGGTGGTTGTTAGGTGAAGAAATTCCATTGAAGGAGGTTGTTGAAAGATATTCACGTTAGATGTTTGATAAAAAGTCTAAATGACTTAAAGTATAGAAATCATACTAATATTGGTACAAATGTGTTGCATTGTTGTAGATTGAAGTTGTTTATTGTGGTGGGCCATCGTAGTACTATTAAGGGGCGAATTTCGTGTATGTTGGCTAAACTACTCTCTTATAATTGAATTCCATGATGTTTCCGCAAGTTTCAAGTATGGTTGGCTCAAGTTCCTAATAAATTTGATTATTCCGAATGAACCTTGTGTCGAAAGATATATATATATATATATATATATATATGTGTTTAAAATGTGTTTCAGATTTTCTTATCATATTATGTTATCCTTCGGGAACGTGTTCAAAGGATGATATGTGTATTAAAATGTTATGAATCTTAGTCGTGTTTCAGTTGAAAGTCCATTATGCTTAACTTGGAAAGAATACTACATGCAAACAAAACTCCAATTACTCATATATATACTTAAGACCTTGATTTCGAATACTTATATTGTTGATAATCTATAAAGATTCTTAAAAGTCATAGAAGTGAGCTGAAATTGTGTATTGCCCTTTTTGGGAAACATATTTCAAGAATAAATGGTGTGTTACTCCTCTATGATTTTAACTTGTGCGTCGATTGCCAATCATTTTTACTCTATTTCTTGGAAAGAAATCGATTGTGTTTAAAGTCTTCATTTATAATGAACTTAAAGTTGTGATTTCAAAAATATTATATATTTTGATATTAATGATGATGATACATGAGAGGAAAGAAATGGAAGTGTGGAACATAAAATACGGCCACCGTGCCATGAATAAAGAAACTTGTGAATGGCCAAAAGAGCCAAGAAAATACTGTTGTTATGAGTGGTTGAAAATACTAATTAAGATTTATATAATGTGAAAGATGATGAGGTGAATACATTTATATTTATGTTACCTTTTGTGCAATAACAAAAACAAATATTTTTGGGAGTATCATTAGCTAACCGAGGAAGGGTGGGTCATATGGCCCACGCACGAAACTACACCTGTCAGTGAAGGGGTGGATTGTGATTATTTCCCTTATTTGGGATGAGATTGATATTAGTTGTGAATTGGAAAGTCAACCCACATGACATATGTGGGAAGTTGGCCTAGCCGATCGGGTGGAGATCGGACGCCATGCTGCGCACATGATGGTACTACTCTTGGCAACACTTTTTTTGCCAACACATGTCAAACCACATTATCCGTAGGGAGATGTACTAGTCGATCGGCCGTGATCAGACTCAGTGATAAAAACACAGTTCTAAATCGGTGCTAATGATCTCCCAACCAACAATATATATTATTTTTGTATTTTGAAAATTGTTATGTTTTAACTTGGCATTTAGATATCATTGATTGTTACTTGTTGCTTCCATGATGTTTCCCCCTCTTTCATTGGCGTTCTATTTCGTAAGAGGACATTTAGCTTTGCATACTATTACTATTCCATATGTACTAACGTCCCTTTTGCCGGAGGCACTGCATCTTAAATGGATTCAGGTAGTTCATCAGCGGGCGATCTTGATCCTCGTTAGCAGTTACTCTATACTCAACAAGTTTTGGTGAGCCCTACTTTGTTCTAGGGTTTATGTCATTTGACATTGTATTTTGTGCTTTGATGTATAGTCGGGTTCTTATCGCCGGTAGTTCCATTCTACTCTTCTGTTGTACTTAGAGGCTCCGAAGACATAGTGTGGGTGGTGTTTGATGTTTGTAATTGAACTAGAAGTGTTGGTATTTTGGCAAACATGTTTTCATCATAACTATAAACTTTTTCTATTTTGGAAATCGTAGATGAATCTCCTTTGAGTAATGGAAAAAGAATATGGAACACTTGACTATTCTCTTGTCTATCACTTGTACTGATTTTTATATTGTTAATGGGCAAGGTTGGATATAAGACATATTTGAGGCTTGATTAACCAGGGTATCTCGGTTGAGCGCCTGTCATGGCCCCCGAGGTCGGGGCATGAAAATATTGTTATCAGAGCCTATGGTTTTAAAGTATCGTAGGATGTCTCAGTGCCGTGTCTAGTAGAGTCCTTCTTATCGGTGTGTTGTCGACCTTATCTAAAATTAGGAGGGTACTTGCATTTAGGAATGTCACCCTTCTTTGATACTCCAGATCATTCGATAAATCTCAAGATACAAAAGTTAGTTTCCTCGTTATGTCTCATTTTCCAGATGAGTAATCCATGAGTTTGAAGCAGCAAAGAGGGAATGACCTCACCGGAGAATCTAGGGGAGATTGCACAAGAGTTCGTTAGGAGAATGCATCAAGCCGTGGAGGGATTGGAAGAACTTGTTGCTAAAGGAAGTACCCATGGTCCTACCAATGTCACCACACTATCGGATCGTGTGGTGAGAGTATTTGAGAAACAAAAGAGGGTTGTTTGTGCTAATAAACCAGATTGTTTGATTTGTAAGAAACGTCACTTGGGAACATGTTGGATGTCTCTTAAAATATGTTATGGTTGTGGAAAGAAAAGGAACAAGAAGAACAAATGCCCTAGATTGGGAAAGAACATTTGGCATCATGTTGTGAGTATGCGCAGCAGCATGTTAGGCGTGGCAGGTTTGGAAAATTCCAAAGGCCCACACCGCAAGCCAGTAGAGAGATTGTTACATCCGCCATGGAGGCTCAGAGGGAGTATAAGAGGGAAGCTTATGGTGTATGCAAAAAGTGTGAATATCAGGTTAGTGGGGCGAGTAAGTTTAGCGGACCTCATCCCTGTTGTGTGAAGTGTGGGAGATGTCATTCAGGAATATGTCACTATGGTACCAATGTATGCTACTAGTGTGTTATGAGGGGTCACATTCAAAGAGATTGTCATTTGTCTTGCAGAGCATGGGCAGGGATATGGCACAACCAGCCAGTTCTGAAGCTACTACATCCATAACGCCTCCCCCAGTTGAAGGCATTATAGCGCCCTCAAGGCGTGGAGCAGCTAGGGGTGGTATCAAGAGCTCAGGAGGGCCCAACAAGTTTTATGCTATGAGGAGGCGTCAAAAGTTGGAGGCTTCTCCAAATGTGGTTACATGTATATTGACTGTCCAATCTCAAGATGTGTATTCTTTTATTGACCCCAGTTCTACTTTGTCATATGTCATTCCTTATGTTGCTATGGAATTTGGGATAGAATCGGAACAACTTTATAAGTTGTTCTCTGTATCCACTCTTTTAATGAGACATATCATTTGTGAAGCCTCTTTATCACAATTATATTACTTGCAACCTCTCGAGGAATTGATTTCTATAATGCTTTCTTTTAATTGAGTCACAAGCCCAAGTTAATAATTCCAACTTGCTTCCCTAAATTCTCCACAAGGGACTATGCCTATGGAATTCCTTAGATAACCTTCTGATCCAAATGGATAACGTCTACTCCTTTGTGCTTATGCATGCACCGTCGTAAAGTTTACCTATGTGGTATCAAGTACACTGTAAAGCAACCCGGTGTTGAGATCCTTCTTGAGCCACTCTCTCTTTCCTGTCCATATGACACCTATTGTTTGAACAATCACTTTGCTCCCTTTGTGAATATAGTCATAGATCATTTTCCCTACCCAAGTAACATAAAAGCATATCTAAGCACCTATTATATGTGTACATGTCAAGTGAGAGGGTCAATTGTTTGCATAAAGTTACTCTGAAACTTGAGATCCTCACAAATTCATCATAAGAATATCCATTTTTTGCCCATCTTAGTATGACCTTTATGTCCACTTAGGACATTCTGCATTAAGTAGCTCACTTTGTTCCTAGTATTGTAGTTGCCCATGACGTGGCATGGCATTGCCGTTTAGGAGTTGTTATAGCAAAAATAGGTCCAACTCATAACAAATGTTCATTTTCTCTTTTAACCTCTACAACATGTACTGACTGTGTGCTACCATGCATATAAGGGAAGTTCTGCCTTATGTGTGTGGCCAGATGTGCGGTCACTTGCCCAGGTGTGCGGCCGCGCACATAGGAGCCCTATAAATACCCCCAAGGTGTAACACTCGGTAAATCTGGATTAGTTGTGGATGCGTTAAATGAGTATTAATGTGACCTTTTAGACATGTGAAGTCCTATTGGTATGAGTATAGGTGGAAACAAATGTATTAGAATCAAGACCGAGACCGAGGTGTATAACATTAAATAAAATTTACTAAGTTTATGGGAGGTCCGTCTTATAACCTTAAATAGTGCAAGGCCATGAAAATGCACGGCCATAGACAGTGCAAGTCCATAAAAACTCAGTGCCCTAGTTGGTACAAGGCACTGTCCAGGGCATCAACGTCAATGCCCCAGACAACGCAAGGAACTGTAGTTTTTGTGCCTCCGACGGCACCTTGAATAGTTATTTTGGCGCCCGTGATGATTTCTCACGCCGACGAGGTTTATCCGATCTAATTTTATTTAAAAGCCCTACCCCGTTCCCCCACACCCCAAACACGAAAACCTACTGTGGAAAGTGATGCTCTCAAGAACCTAACGTCTCCAAGGTCCCTCCATTATCCAAGGAAATTTAATTTCAATTCTCCAACACCTTATTAACATGGGTAAATCCTTCCACTCCTTCGATATTCGGTCGAGATACCATTGTTGAGATAGGAAACCCTAGAACTCGAATTCAAGAATAATGAACTTCGAAAAGGTAATGCTTCTACTCCCTAATCATTTATAAATGTGAATTGATAAGTTTTTGGGAGAATAGTAAATGGGTTTGATAGATAGAACCATAAGAACTAGGGCTTTGGATTGTTATAAACATTTGGGTGATGAGAAATGGTGTTAGTTACATCTATTTGGGATTGTAGAATCACCTAGAAGTAGTAGAATGAGAACTTGGTGAAGAAAAGACCAATTACTAAGGTCGATGAGGCTTTACACCCATAAGGTGTTTGATAAAATTTGTAAGTTACTAAAACATGAACATTAGTGCTAATATTGGTTCATTTGAGACATCAACCCTTTTCACAATTTCACCCACAATACCACCGTGTTCTTACACGGAGTCCGATCTCGGCCCGATCGGCTAGGCCATCTCATTTGAGACATTACCTTATTCAGTAAATCACCTCACATCGTACTCCTTTCATATACTTTTGATTCATTGGCACTCGTGATTACGATTACAAAGTCATTCTTGGCACTTGGCCATATTTCATAGTTCCAGACCCTTTTTCCACATTCAATATCATTATCATTTTCAAAAACATTAAGTCTTCCCATTCAAGACATGAAATTCACATATGAGCAAATTTGGGAATCTTAGGCATATAGAGGCTTTTCATACAATCTGGCACAACAACCTTTATTTCAATCTTGACATGAAGTCTTAACATTTCTAACACATATTCCACATTTTTTAACACATCCTCGAACAACAAGATAACATGATGAGGCATTTAGAATAAAAAATTGAACTTACATCCTCTAACACAAACACATTAGAAATCACCAATTCTATTATGATCAAGGGCTTACTCCAATTACATGAATATCGTTGGGTTCGATTCTAAGAAGAAGTGGGTTTAGCCAACATACCTCAATTTAGCTTCTTAAAACTCTAAGATGTTCCGGAATATTAGCAACTTCAATATATTTAAGCAATATAACAAAATTGAACCAAAATTAGGAAGATGAACATTATTTTCGCTCACTTGAGCATTCTATCAAACACTATGTCTGCATTAAGGTTCCACGGCCCTTTCATGAAAGACTTCACCAACCCACACCCCATTCTTTTCTATCTTTAACTAACAACCTCCCCCCATACCATAGGAACACATTCATGAAAAGTAAGCAGCCCCATCCCCAAGTATTACCCTACTAATGGCCCATTCTAGTCACATTTTGAAATTAAGAGTTTGGGTGATAGAACTTACCTCTTAGGAAGAAGACCTAGGTGACTCTCTTGATATTCTTCAAGGTTTAAGTGAGAATTGAAGAGTAATTGTTGAAGATCACTTCTCCCCCCAGGACCCTCTCTCTCACTCTAAAAATATAAGAAAATATGCTCAAAATAGTCTAAGGTAGGTGTTTTAATGGAATAGGGTCGGGTTCAAAAACCCCCAAAATGAAGCTCTGGAACAGGTTCTGCGGTTGCATATATGACCGTATAGTGGTTATGCAGTCTGCAAAATGACCGCAAAAATGGTTGCCAGAACTGGAAGGGAACTGACCTGGTTTACGGTCACTATGCGTCCCGCAGACATGTTCCGCGGTCGCATAATGCGCCGCAGAACGGTTCTGCGGTTGCATAGTGCGCCGCAGAACCTCCCTCCAAAAAATCCCAAGGAGGGATATACAACAACAATGCGGCCCGCAAAATGGTTATGCGGTCACATAATGGCCGCGAAATTGGACATCAAAAATGCCCTAGAAATCTGCCCCACTCTACGACCAGTCTGCGGTCCACAGAGTGGTTCTGCGGCCGCATAATGGGCCACAAAAATGTGTACTTCTGCCCAACATTTTTCTTCAAATCCGAGCGCACTGTTCAATCCAAAAGGTCCGAACTGCGGCAAGCTTGCGAGGCCATGAAGAATTTCTACTATTATTAAAATCTACGCCTACTTTGGCATCACGGAATCCGGGTTTTTAGGAAATATTTTATGGGGCCTTACATACTCCCCCACTTAAGATCATTCGTCCTCAAATGTGGGTCATGGTTCACTCTTAGAACCTTATGTAACTCAATTTTTCTCATACCGCACACCGGCAGCCCCAAATTTAACTAACTCCCCAAATTTTCATACATTTCGCCAGAGTTTCCTTTGTAACTAGGCCTATCCAACTGTCAGAGAGGCCCAGAAATATATATTACAAACATATGCACAACCCAACGATGCAACAAACTCATAACAGTACCAATTGTGACCTCATGTAAGCACATATAATCAAAATGAACACCTTTACGTTAACTGAACTAGTGATACAAAATTCATATACGACAGGTTTATAAAAAGAAAGGATTACACAGCTATTCAAACAAGTAAGGATACTTCTTCTTCATTTCTTCCTTGGCCTCCCACGTGGCCTATTCAACCTGTTGGTTTCGCCATAACACTTACACGGAGGTAATTTCTTTATTCCTCAACTTTCAGACTTAACCTCTACGCCTATTTTGGCATCACGGAATACGGGTTTTTAGGAAATATTTTACGGGGCCTTACATGAGGTGTGGCTCGTACTATAGCTAGGGAAACACATGTGGAGCAGGTTTCAGATACTGTTGAGCTAGTGGGACTAGCTCAGGCACCAGCGTTGCTAATCGTTATTCTTGGCCTTCAGGAGGCCTTAGCCCAAATTCTGACTGTGTGCACGAACCTGGCTCAAACGGTATTTATTCCAGTTGCACCAGCTACCTCGCAGGCTGGGTGAGTTGCCCAGACTCCCGCCACCCGTACTCTAGAGAAGCTATCCCAAGGTCATCAAACACCAGGAGTGTTACCTATTCAGCGGCTTGCTACTGCTCGGGCCGAGGTTGCTCCACCTATGATCGATGAGGAGCATAAGAGGTTTGAGTGGTTTGGGAGGCTTAAAGTGCAAGATTTAGCTGAGGAGAGTCAGAAGATGCTCAAGATTTTCTAGATATGTGTCAGTGCATATTTTTCACAGTGGGTATTTTGGAGACTAGTGGAGTTGCATTTACCACTAATCAGTTGAGTAGGCCAGTTGGTGCAGCTCCACTTACATGACATGAGTTCTCAGTTCACTTTCTAAAGAAGTTTTTCCCACAAACTCACAGAGAGGAGTTGGTTAGAGATTTTGAGCAGCTACGCCAGGGGGATATGACTGTGACTTAGTATGAGATGAGAATTATGGATCTGGCTCGTCATGCTATATGGTTGGTTTCCACTAAGAGAGAGATGATCAGGAGGTTCATTGATGGCCTCGGCTATTGTCCATGTTACAATTTGGGTCGAGAGTCTGAGACAAATGCTAGGTTTGACCAGGTGGTCAAGATTGTCAGGCGCTTAGCAAAGGTTTGCAAGCTTGAGCGCTAGGAGGGGAAATGCATGAGCCCCGTGGTTTCAGTAGTTTTAGTGGTACCTCGTCTGGAAGTCATTAACATCATAGCAAAGGTCGTCCTTTTAGGCCCGCTCAAATGGCTGGTCAGGTTCCTCGTGGTTCATCAGCTAGCCACGGTTCATACAACACTCATCCAGCTCAGTCGTCCTTCAGTTCCCTTCCTGCTCAAAGCTCATACCATGCTCCATTAGTTTAGGGTTCACTAGTATCGGATTCGTCTAGTGGTTATTCTAGTTCCCGGGGTCCGATTCATGCCCCACAATCATTCCCAGTTCTAGGTTTCCATGATTGTGGAGAGTTGGGACATTCGAGAAATTATTACACCTGTCATTACATAGGTCAAATATAGTAGGGAGGCCAGACTATGACTCTTGCACCAGTTGCTACACCACCCGCCCAGCCAACTCGGGGCAAAGGTCGTGAGGGTCGAGTTCACCCTAGAGGGGGAGGTAAGTCAGGTGGTGTTCAGGATCATTTCTATGCATTTCCTACCAGATAAGAGGTAGTTACTTCTGATGCTGTTATCACAGTTATTGTTTTAGTGTGCCACAGGGATGCTTTAGTATTATTTGATCCTGGTTCTGGTTATTAATATATGTCATCATACTTTTCTTGATATTTGGATATGCCTCGTGATTTTTTAACTATGTTTGTTCATGTATCTACGCCGGTGGGTGATTCTATTGTTGTGGACCGTGTATATCGGTCTTGTGAGGTGACTATTAGGGGATATGAAATGAGACTTGATCTTTTATTGCTTAGCATGGTTGATTTTGATGTTATTTTGTGCATGGACTGGTTGTCGCCATATCTCTCTATCCTTGATTGTCACAGTAGGACCGTGACATTGGCGATGCTAGGGGTGCTGAGGTTGGAGTGAAGAGGGTAATTTCACATTTGAAGGCTCAACGAATAGTTGAGAAGGGATGTTTGGCGTACTTGGCCTTTGTGAGGGACGTCATTACTGATACTCCTATCGTCAATTTAGTTCCGGTAGGGATGGATTTTCCAGATGTGATTCCAGCAATTCTGTCATGCATGTCAACCGACGGGGAAATTAATTTTGGTATTGACTTGGTATCGGGACTTAGCCCATCTCTATTTCACTGTAGCGCATTGAACCTATAGAGTTAAAGGAGTTGAAGGAAAAGTTGCAGGAACTACTAGAGAAGGGCTTTATCAGGCCTAGTGTGTCACCTTGGGGTGCACCGGTTCCATTTGTGAGGAAGAAGGATGGTACTATGAGTATGTGTATCTACTACAAGTAGTTGAACAAGGTTACAATTAACAACAGGTACCCACAACAACACATTGATGACCTATTTGATAAACTTGAGGATGCTAGAGTGTTTTCGAATATTGATTTGAGGTTGGGTTACCATTAGTTGAAGATCCGGGATTTGGATATTCTGAAGATGACACTCAGGACTTGCTATGGTCACTATGAGTTTCTTGTCATGTCTTTTACGCTGACCAATGGCCCAACAACCTTTATGCACTTGACGAACATTATGTTCTAGCCATATCTTGATTATTTCATCATGGTATTCATTGATGATATATTGGTGTACTCACGCAACTAGGAGGATCATGTGTAGCATATGAGGATCGTACTCCAGACATTGAGGGAGAATAAGCTATATGCCCAATTCACTAGGTGTGAGTTTTAGCTCGATTCAATGGTGTTTTTGGGGCACATGGTGTCTAGTGAAGGGATTAAGGTGGATCCAAAGAATATTGAGCAGTTTAAGTTGGTCTAGACCATCTTCAGGCCCAGAGATTTGGAGGTTCTCGGATTTGGCAGGTTATTATCGCCATTTTGTGGAGGGTTTCTCGTCCATTGCTACACCTTTGACTAGATTGACCTAGAAAGGTGCTCCTTTTAGTTGTTTCGATGAGTGTGAGGTGAGCTCTTAGAAGCTCAACATTACATTAACTACAGCCCCAGTATTGGTGTTGCCTACAGGTTTGGGATTTTACACTGTACATTGTGATGTGTCGCCTATTGGGCTTGAAACGGCGTTGATGCAGGGCGGTAGGGTGATTACCTATGCATCTCGACAGTTGAACATTTATGAGAAGAAATACCATGTGCATATAGTTAGCAGCCATTGCTCATGCATTGATGATTAAAAGGCACTATCTATACGTCGTTCCATGTGAGGTCTATACCGACCATCAAAGTCTCTAGCTCATGTTCAAGAAAAAGGATCATAATTTGTCGCAACGAGGATGGTTACCGTTGCTGAAAGACTATGATATCACCATATTATATCATCTAGGAAGGTAAATGTGGTGGACGATGCATTGAGTAGGAAGGCTGAGAGTATGGGCAGCATGGCATATTTACCAGTAGCAGAGAGGCCACTAATCACGGATGTTCAGGCTTTTGCCAATCTATTTGTGAGATTGATTATTTCGGAGCCTAGCCGCATTCTTGCTTGCATTGTGGCAGTTAATCCTTGGAGAGTATCTAGGCTCGCCAATTGGATGATCCTCACTTATTGGTATTGAAAATCATAGTGCAACGACATGGTGCTAAGGAGGTTGTGATAAGTGATGATGGTGTTATGCAGCTTCAAAGCCAGAATTTTGTTCCAATTGTTGATGTGTTGAGTGATTTGATCCTTAAGAAGGCTCACAACTTGCGTTATTCCATTCAACCAGGTGTTACGAAGTTGTACCGTAAATTGAAACAATACTACTCATGGAGGAGAATGAAGAAAGATATTGTTAATTATATATCTTTGTTTTTGAATTGCTAACAGGTGAATTATGAGCATCAGAAACCGAGATGGTTGACTCAGAGATTAGAGATACCAGAGTGGATGTGGGAGCGCATCGCAATGGATTTTGTGATAGGCTTACCACGGACCCTGAAGAAATAGGATGCAGTTTGGGTTAGTATGGACCGGTTGACTAAGTCCATACACTTTATTCTGGTGATGACTTACTATTCTTCAGAGTGGTTGGCTCAGATTTACATTCGTGAGATTGTTCAGCATCATGGAGTGTCCGTGTCTATCATTTCAGATTGAGGCACTCAGTTCATATTGTAGCTTTGGAGAGCGGTGCAGCGAGAGTTGGGCACACGGATAGAGCTGAGTACAATATTTCATCCCCAAAAGGACGGGTAGTCTAAGTGCACTATTCAGATATTGGAGGACATGTTACGTGCATGTGTTATCAATTTTGGAGCTTCGTGGGATTTATTTCTTCCATTAGCAGAGTTCGCCTACAACAATAGCTTTTAATCGAGTTTCCAAATGGCTCCTTATGAGTCCTTATATGGGAGGAGATGTTGTTCTCCGATTGGTTGGTTTGAGCCTAGGGAGGCTAAACTGTTTGGCACTGATTTGGTCTGAGATTCGTTAGAGACAATGAAGGTGATTCAAGAGCAGATTCATACAACACAATCCAAGTAGAAGAGTTATGCTGACCAAAATGTTCATGATGTTGCATATATTGTGGGTGAGAAGGTTCTGCTAAGAGTATTGCCAATGAAGGGTGTGATGAGATTCGGGAAGAAGGAGAAGTTGAGTCCTAGGTATATTGGCCCTTTTGAGGTTATTGAGAGATTTAGAGAGGTGGCCTACAGACTAAACTTGCCACCTAGTCTATCGGGTGTTCACCCAGTATATCTTGTTTCTATATTCCAAAGTATTATGGTTATCCGTCATATGTTTTGGTCTTTATCACAGTGCAGTTAGATGGGGATTTGACTTATGATGTAGAGTTGGTGACCATTATGGATCGGTAGGTTCGGAAGTTGAGGGCAATAAATATAACGTCAGTGAAGGTGCAATGTAGAGGTCAGCCGGTAAAGGAGGCTACATGGGAGACCGAGGAGGAGATGCTTATCAGATAACCTCACCTTTTTGCGACTCCAGGTATAATTCTAGACCCGTTCGAGGATGAACGTTTGTTTATGACGGGGAGAATGTAACGACCCGGCTAGTCGTTTTGTGTATTGTAACCCCGCTCCCCTATCTATTTCCTCTTCTATGTTCATTTGTGGTTATGTGACATTCGGGGGTGGTTAGTTTGGTTTAGGGAAGGTCCTGGAATGAATTGGGAAACATAGTCTCAAAGTTACAAGCATAAGTTCAAAGAGTTACCGGAGTTTGACTTTTTTGTAGATGACCCTGGAATGGTGTTTTGATGATTCCAATAACTCTGTATGGTTATTTTGGACTTAGCCTTATGTCCGAATTTGGATTTGGACGTTTGTAGGTTAGTTTGGTTCTTTTTGGTGAAAGTTGGAAAGTTGAAGGTTTGGAAGGTTGATAGGTTTGACTGAGAATTGACTTTGTCGATATCGGGCTCGGATTTTAGTTCTGGGAGTTGGAATATGTATTTTATGTTATTTGGAACTTGCATGCAAAAAATAGTGGTCATTCCGGGTTGGCTTGATGTGTTTCGGCAAGCATTTTTTTATGTTGGAAGTTTATTAGGCTGGAACTGGGTGCGATTCATTGTTTGGATGTTGTTTTATATGATTTGAGGCCTCATGTAGGTTCATGATATGTTTTGGGATTGGTTTCAGTGATTGGATAGGTCCCGAAGGTCTCAGGTGTATTTCGGATGAGTTCGGACCATTTATTCATGTTTGGCATAGCTGATATCTGATGTTTGGTTTTCTCGATCGCGATCGCGAGGAGTAAGCCACGATATTGTAGAGTGTTATGGATGGCAAGCAAAATGTATTTCATGTTCATGAAGTGGTAACACATTCGCAAATAATTGGGTGGCACTGATCATCGTGATTGCGATTGGACGGTCGCGTTCTTGTAGAAGGGTCAGTTCAGCTGGGGTGTCAGGTGGTAAGCCTTCATGACCACGATGTTGTTTCCGCGTTCGCGTAGTTTAGGAGCGTGTTGTGGTTCGCGTTCATGATCATGGTCTCGTATTCACGTAGACTCATTTGGAGGAGGTGGAAGTTTGTTCTTTGTGATCACGAGGATGGGTCCGCGATCACGAAGGGTAAGCCTGGGCACACTATTTAACATCTTTGTTTCAAGGGTTTGGTCATTATATCACATTTTGAGTGAGAGAGCTTGATTTTAGGCGATTTTGGAGGTTCATTATATCCACGATTTGGATTGGGGTAAGTAGTTTTCACTCGGATTTGTTTATATTGCATGATTCCATCCTTTTGACTTTATGTGAAGGTCCTATATGTTTTGAATGCGCTCCTAGTTTTATCATTTTGGCAAATTTGTCTAGTGCAAAACACACACTTAAACATGCTCGCTAGTCGAATATAGTATAATATAATTCGTATCCACAGGGATTGGATTTAAACAGCGTTATTGTAGTTTCTAGCTTGATTTCTATCAAAGATGATCATCGATTGAGATTTATATGATTAAGAACTAAAATTAATTAAGAATCTAAAGTTATTGACTAGTGACAATCGTACCAATGAGTAAGAAAAGAAGGTTATCAGTGGGAGAAGATATGGTTTTGATAGGATAGGAACAAGGTAATTGTTTGGGATTTAATTCTAGATAATTCTCTTCTAATTTTCAACTGAGTTTCTTGAATTTACTAGATTATTAGTTCAAACGTTCATCAAAAACTCCTCTCTTGATTAAGTCTTAACCTCACAAGATAAACCAATTTAAGCACGTGAAGATATGCAAGAATGCGTAATGGATTGTTCTTTAGGAAAATCTTTACCAATTATTCTCCTAACTAGGTTTAATAAATAATACTTGGAAAGCAATGCCTATTTTTCTGGAACTGTGAACGAACTGAGCATTTGTATTTTTGAGATACCGCTTTGTTACTTGTACTATGCTGTTATGAACTGTTGTGGAATATTGGTGTTGGACCCGACCTTCGTGTTAGCTCATCACTACTTTCAACCTAAAGTTAGGTTTGTTACTTATTGAGTACATTGGGTCGGTTGTACTCATACTACACTTCTGCACCTTACGTGCAGATGTTGGCTGCTGATGTTGATGTGCTCGAGGGGAGCTGGATTTGAAGATGTACCTGCGTCCCAGTTGTCGCTGCCTCTTGTTCATGGTAGCCTTAGATCTATAAAACTCTGTTAATGCATTTTTCAAACAGATGATGTATTTACTTCATTTCAGCTTTGTAAACTCTATTCTTAGAATCTCATGATTTGTACTACCAGTCCTTGGGGAATGTATAAGATTCATATATTTCTTTACTTAATCCCTTTATTAATTATTATTGGAATTGGTTAGTGGTTGAATGGATTACCTAGCGGGTTGGGTTAGGTGCCATCACGACTAGTAAGATTTTGGGTCGTGATAAGGTGCTATCAGAGCTCTAGGTTCATAGGTTCTACAAGTCATGAGCAAGTGTTTAGTAGAGTCTTGCAGATCATTATGATGATGTCTATACCTATATTCAAGAGGCTACAAGACATTTAGGATATACTTCGCATATTTCTTTCCTTATCGGGTGGTATTTATTCAACAAAGCGTAACTCTTTGAATTCCTTCCACGCATTTTTATGCGCATTTGAGCACTCGGTATCGGCTGTGCGCCGGCGGCTTGTGATTCCATGGTTGAGGTGCGAGATATGATTTTGGTGTGCTGATGATGGGCAGTCTGGAGGACTTGAGGCTGCGTTTTGACGGTAGATTGAGCACGGAGATTTCGATTGTGTGAGCACGTGCTTTTGAGACTTATATGTCTGGTGGTGTCTCTATTAGTTGAATTTGTGATTGGATGACTGAGTTGTGAGAATGATATGACTGTGAGATGTGTTCAGATTGTTCGAATGTGACAAGAAGATCTTACTTGAGATGTAGCAAGTACCATTAGGTGTTTGGCTTCTGTCTTGATGTGGCGTATGGCCTCAAGTTATGGGTATGTTGAAGGGCCTCTCATGTTTTTTAGTTGTGGAGTGAAGTAGATTTTCATGTCGTGTTATGAGTTTGGACTCAGAAAGATTAAGTGATTTCATAGTAATTGTAACTACGAAAGGGTATAACAAGATACCAATTTAAGGTTAATCAGGTAGGTTATCCCCTGCGAAGTAATCTGCGTAGGTGTGTTCCTTATTATGTGAATGGAGATTTTCTTTTTTTCCAGCGGGGCGTATGTGATGATATTTGAATTGAATCTGGTTGAGAAAGTTGACTTGAGTGTTCATAGAATGAATGCGAGTTTAGCGGACGATTGAGTTATTTTATGGTTGATGTTGCATGAGCTTAAGAATAATTTTTGTTGAACTGACTACGGTGTTATGACAGTAATATAGTATGAAAATTGTGAGTTATCGAGTGTTTTAATTTATGGCTTTGAGCCAAGTGGGGGAGTCAACTAATGGCAATTCAATTTATGGTTATATGTCAAAATTGTATTTTGGTCTGAGGTATACATGGGAATCAGTCATGACTTGCAGAGGCGGAGTTCAAGAATGACTCGATTAAGGAAATTTATGGATATGGGTTATGGCACTTTAGGAGTATAGGGAAATCATGGGATGAGTGAGCTGTTATTTCTGAAGGATATAGTGCGCACAGAGTATGAATTTGATCGGTGGTATTAAGGCATGGTTACTTCTTTGGATGTTGTTGTGCTAGTGGGGCACATGTCCTTCAGCCCATTTGGGTGGTGCAACTTAGATTTGAGCAAAGTGAATGACTCTCAAGAAGGTACTAATGGATTCAAAAATGTATAAGTGGCAATTGAATATTTTTCGGATTCGTATACTGCGAGAATCGGTTATTTACATTGGATGGTGTTGGGACTTGCGGTAATTCTGTATGACTATGGATTCTACATTTCAGTATAAGAAAAGGGAAGAGGAATAATTTTAAAATCACATAATGTCTTTCAGAGTGGATGTCTCGGTTGTGGTGCTTTTGGGGAGCTTAAAAGGGAATTCGGCGGCTTATGGGACTTTGGGCGTTGTGGTTCTATGCTAGCTTTTGTGGGGTGAGTTGTGGTTAAGGATCGTGGTGTTCCACCAAGGAGAAGTAGCAATTTAAAGGAAATTTGGAAGGGACTTAGAGAAATAGGACAGCCTGGCTGGGTTGAGTTAGAGATACTCGGTTCTGATAGCTTGGTTATGTGCAAATGGGTTTCGAAGAGTTCTCAATGGTTTTGACCACGGTTCGAGAAGTATATTTCCTACAGGAGTGAGGAATATGTTGCGTATTCGGATTTTCTCCGGGATGAGATCAAATGGAAGGTTTCTAACTGATTGGGCATGTATTCTGCTTGTGACTCATAGTTAATTATGAGATTCTTGTACTCTTCACAAGATGTCATGGTCGATGCAGCATGTTGTGTGGGATTGAGATTTGCATGTGGAAGGTCACAGTTCAGTTTTGAAGGGAATGACATAAATTCGTAGGCAGCATGGACGGCTTTAGATGACTAGGCTAATGATATTACTAATCGGTATGTCTTGATGAGAGTATACATTTCAAAAAGGGCATTGTGTTTGGAATTATGGATACTTCACTGGTACTGCGACACTCTCCTGGTTGATCGACTGATGATATTAAAATGTTTCTATATAGCACGGAAGAAATTTAGAAGTATTCCTCGTGGGATGATCATGTATGAGAGATGGCTTAGACATTTTGGCGGTGGAGTTTGGATCAGATATGGTGATTCGTGTGTTCTATGGATTTGGAGACTGAGAGTTCTCAAGAGCAGATTGTTTTATGGTTGTGGACTATGAAATCATGGCCGAAGCTAGCTAGACGATAGTATATTTTATGATTCAGTCATTGCGGGCTTTCAGAGGGTTAGTTATCCATTTGTGGGTGCCTGGAGTTGATTTGGGGGGTCCATTGGTAGGCCCAATTAGGATGTGTATTCTACACCGAGCCGGATTGTGTTATCGGACCTATATGGGATAGGGTGACGTGATATCACCCCCGAGTGCGTGCGTGGTAAGATGGAATAGTGATTTTGTGTCTTGGAAACAACTCTTGGCACATTCGAGGACGAACATATGTTTAAGCCGGGGAGAGTGTAATGACCCAACCGGTTGTTTTGAGCATTTGAACTTCGCTCGGTAGTTTACGGGCATGAGTAGCTCCGTATGACGCATTATGACTTATGTCAATCGTTAGTTTTGATTTTCAGGTTATTCGGAATTGAATTGGATGAATGGATTTCATTGTTGAAGCTTTAAATTGGGAGAGTTGACCAAGTTTGACTTTTTGTGAATTTGAACCCGAAACAGAGTTTTGATTATTCCAATAGCTATGTATGGTGATTTTGGACTTAGGAGCGTGTCCGGAAAATTATTTGGAGGTCCAGTAGTGGAATTAGGCTTGAAATGGTGAAAGTCAAATTTTTGGGAAGTTTGACGGGGGAGGGGGGCTGACTTTTAGATTTCGGGGTCGAAATCCGATTCTGGAAATTGGAATAGCTCGGTTATGACATTTAGGACTTGTGTGCCAAATTTGAAGTCATTTCGGATTCAGTTGCTATGTTTCGGCACGAGTTATTGAATTTGAAAGTTCAAAGTTCATAGATTTTGATTTAAGGTGTGATTCATCGTTTTAATGTTGTTATGTGTTTTTTGAGGCCTCAAATAGGTCTGTATTGTGTTATGGAACTTGCTGGCATGTTCGAACGGGGTCCCGAGGGGCTCGGGTGAGTTTCCAACGAGGTTCAGATCATTTCATTTCATTTTTGGATTTTTGCTAAGCTGCTGGTTTTGGTGTGATCGCAACTGCAGCTAGTTTCCGCGGGTGCGGTGGTCGCAGAAGCGACAATGCAGTCACAGAAGCTGGATGAGAGCTGGACGAGGAGGCCCACAGGAGCGGAGAAAAGGGCGCAGGTGCGGATACGCAGGTGCGTCGAGTGGATGGAGCTTGGATTGAGGCGATTTTTGAAGCAATTTTCATCTTGTGGACTGGGGTAAGTATCATCTACTCATTTTTTACTTTATATCTGTTACACCCTATATTTTCGTATGTAAAAATGCGTCGTAAGCAAACTAATGTAGGGCAAAAAAATGAGATAATATTTAAAAGTATATAAAGTAAGTTAATCATGTTACCTCTGAGGTTACAAATATTGAAGATCATGAACAACAAGTACAAAGAGGGTTGGACAGTTCAGAAGCTAAAGCAATTAAATAAAACAATGTTTCATCGAAAGTCGACAAGTTGGGAATGTTATAACGTGTACCTTTGGGGTGAGACTAGGGTGATTAACATGATAAAGAGATTATGTTATGATTTATATTAGTCGTATTACATCCGTGTGTTATGTTTTTAAGTCAAGCGAGTTGTGGAACAAAAGTCGATGAAAGTCATCACAAGTTACATTCATAAGTTTTACTGAAACTTTGGGTCAAATGTAACTGCAATTTTCTCCCAATATACTTAGAGTTATGGTGTGTTCCACCCATCAAATTAAAGATCTATGAGTCTATTTTCCAACGCATTAAACCATTTGTCAATACGACATCGGAGTAGAGAGATATGTGCATTTTTGTGATACTGCGCAAGCTGCTAGGTGACAAGTAGGTGTGTCACCTACTTGCTTAAATGAAAGCCCAAAAATGGGCCATTTCGGGTCGTCCAAAGAGGCCTTTTAAGGGCCTATTTTCTTCATATATTAGACTTAAAATAGAGCATAATAACCAGACATAAGCTCTGCAAAGAATCCTCCCAAAAATTTCCCACAAACCCTAATTGATTTTCTCTCCCTTTCAAGTTCCAATTGGAGGTAAAACTTAGAGTTTGAAGAACCAAGATAGGAGCTGAGTTATCCAACAAATAAGGTGAGTTTACTGCTCTCTTTCATCCATTTTTTCTGCTGTAAATTCATGGTAAGTCGTTCTATACTTGTAAGAACTCACGGGACGGTGATCGGAAGCCGTGAGTTCGAGTTATTCACTTGTAGCGGACTGTTTTGTGGACTGTTTTGTGTTGCTGTTGGGCTGCGTGTTTTATTACTATTTTATGGAGTTTTGGAGGAGGAAGGGAGTTTATAAACACCATATAAATGTAGGGTGGTTGGCTGGTCGTTCGTCATAACATTTTCGGGTCGTTTGACACTACTACGGTGGTCGTTTTGTGTACGAAGAGATTGGGGTGTGTTGGGCTGTTTTGTAGTATTTGGTGGTGTATATAGGGCTGGAAAATGATGTATATATGTTGTTATTGTTCTGTCCTTGTATTGTTGGTGTTATCTTGAAGTTGGAGGAAGGGCATATTATAGGGGAGATACTGCCCGTTTTAATACAAAATAGGTTTGTCGTTCGTTGTGCGATAGTTGTACCTTTCGTAACTTAACGATAGTATTATTATCATTCTTGTAGATTAAGGTGCGAAGAGGTGAGTTCAACTTGGTGATTGAAAAGATTGCGATAAGGTATGTTAAGGCTAAGCCTTCCTTCATTTTGGCATGATCTCGTAGCTACATGTGTTAGTAATGAGACAAAAGAGAAGTTCATATTCATGAATTTATTCACACTATTCTAGTCTCATAAGTTACAATATTATTCCTTATCGAGACTCTATATTCAATTTTAGTATTGTCTTCTTCCAGTTCAAGAGAGCAGCAAGCCTATATATACAGTATTACAGTATTTTCATTACCATCGAGCTATAATCGATGGGCAGGCCCCTATTGGGCAACCTCTGATCAGATGGAAAGTTATATACCGAGCCTACTGTGGCCGAGCGCCTATGAGCGAGCCCAGCATGGCCGAGATACATAGCCTAGTATGGCCGAGCGCCTATGAGCGAGCCTACTATGGCAGAGCAGTTATATATATACCGAGCCTTATAAGGCCGTACAATTATTTTACTTACTATATTGAAGGAGTTGAGTCAGTATCAGCAGGTAAGTATATCTCCAGATCATCTTTGACTCCCAGTTACTTCCAGTTATTATATTATCAGTTCAGTTTTGATTTTCAGTTATGTTATTGCCTTACATACTCGGTACATTATTTCGTACTGACGTCCCTTTTCCGGGGACGCTGCATTTCATGCATGCAGGTTCAGATAGACGGACGAGTAGATCTCCTCAGTAGGTGTTTCCCGAGTTCAGCCTTATCGGTAAGCTCCATGTCTTTCGGAGTTACCAGGTCTAGAGTGTTGTGTACATCTTATGTATATCTGTATATATGTTATGGGTAGGTCGGGGCCCTGTTCCGATCATAGTACATCTATCAGTAGAGGCTTGTAGACATATCCTGTTGGTTAGTGCAGTATGTTGGGTTTGTAGGCCTGGTATGTATATTTGATGGTTTGTCAGCTGTAGTAGCTATGATGGCCTTGTCGGCCTAGCTTTATATTGATGTTTAGTTAGCGCTAGTTTCCATTCAGTTTTATATTTTGCTTCGCAAATTGTCTTGCAAGGTGGCCCCATGGCCAATGTATGACATTATGTGTTCAGAGTCCCTTAGTCGCAATTTGGTACGCCAGGTTAGGTGAGGCACGGGGTGCTTGTCTCGCTCCTAGGTTCGGGGCGTGACAATATCACGACTCTACATTCGTTTTTTGTAATTGGATTATGAATTTTAAAGAAGAAATTGGGGTTTTTAGCCTAAAGTTTCATAATATGAATTTTTCAGTTTTGAACATCGAATTGGAGTCGGATTTGAGTTAAAGTAGTATGGTTGGACTCGTTATTGGAGTCGGATTTCAGTTTTGTAATTTTTTTGGGTTCCGAGGTGCAGGCCCGAGTTTTGCTTTTTGCCGATTTTGGGCTTTTGATTCAAGATTTGATCTTTTTCGATCAGGATTGGTTCCTTTAGAATTATTTGATGTACTTGAGTTGTTTTTGGTTAGTTTCGAGCCGTTCAGAGGTCGGAACGCGTGGGATGGCATCGTTGGAGCCTCGCTTGGCTTGCTCAGAATTGGTATTGGCTTGTTAGAGGTAAGTAACTCTTCTAATCTTGGAGCTGAGGGTATGAACCATAAATATACGTGTTATGTGTTTGGTTTTGAGGTGACGCACATGCTAGGTGATGGGCACGTGGGCGTGCACCATGTTAACTGTGATTTCCATTATTTATGTGGTACTGTGTACTTACCTTAACTTGTCTAAAATCATGACAATGCTACGTACTAGAGTTATCGAACTGTGATTATATTAGAAGCCATGTCTAGGCTACATGCTTATCTTGTTGGGACCCACTGAGGTCATTTCTGTCGTTGTGCAATCTTCTTTCATTTCATTACATCCTCAGTCATACGCATTCACATTCATATCATATCTCAGTCTCTGTTGTTATTTATTGATGCATTATATCATTGTTTTCGGGCTAGTATCATGACATTGTGAGCCCGAGAGAGTTGAGAGATTGATGACTAAGTGAGGCCGAGGGCCTGATTGTGAGGATTATTATGGGATCGGGCTGCACGCCGCAATGACTCATATTGGCTTACAATAGCATGTGAGTTGTCCGTGCAACACGTGAGTTTTCCGTGCGATTCCAGATATTGATATTATGGCACGTGAGTTGTCCGTGCAGCCCGTGAGTTGTCCGTGCAAATTATAGCGCTTGGGCTGTAGGAGCCCTTCTGGAGTTTGCACACCCCCAGTGAGCACAGGTACCTACTGAGTGCGAGTGCCGAGTGCCGAGTGACTGGGAGAACCGAGTGAATTGGTACTCTGAGAATATACATCACTGATTTGCATCGCATTTGACATGCACACTTGACATACAGGCATAAAGATGCTTTTTTCCTCATGTTGTATAGTATCACGTCATTTATAACTTCTCATACATTTTGACATATGGGCATAGAGAGACGTCTTACACTTGCTATCTGAAAAGAAAAAATGAAACATGTTATTGATTGTTGAAAGGATATTTTTAGGAAAAATCACAGTTTTCAGACTTACTCGTATTTTGGCATTTTCGGTAAAAGATTTGTATTTTCACTGAGATACTTGAAAAGCAATGCCTATTTTTCTGGAAATGTGAACGAACTGACCATTTTTATTTCTGAGATACCTCTTTGTTACTTGTACTGTGCTGTTATGAACTGTTGTGGAATACTGGTGTTGGACCCGACCTTTGTGTTAGCTCGTCACTACTTTCAACCTAAGGTTAGGTTTGTTACTTATTGAGTACATGGGGTCGGTTGTACTCATATTACACTTATGCGCCTTGCGTGCAGATGTTGGTTGTTGATGTTGCTGTGTTCGATGGGAGATGGATTTGAAGATGTACTTGCGTCCCGGTTGTAGCTGCCTCTTGTTCATGATAGCCTTAGATCTATAAAACTCTATTAATGTATTTTTCAAACATATGATGTATTTACTTCATTTTAGCTTTGTAAAATCTATTCTTAGAAGCTCATGATTTGTACTACCAGTCCATGGGGAATGTATAAGATTCAGATATTTCTTTACTTAATCGTTTTATTAATTGTTATTCGAATTGGTTAGTGGTTAATTGCTTATCAAGCAGGTTGGGTTAGGTGCCATTACGACAAGTCGTGACAGTGCTGCATGGCACGGCGCGCCATAAGGATATTAGTGGACATCTTAAGAGAGCTCAACAATTGACAAGTAGCATAAATTTGGCAGCCGCGCCACCCTTTGCGCCGCGACAGTGGGGTTTTCTTAAAGTACAGATCAAACTTCGATTTTTGATATCCAGACTTGGTCCTTGACCCATGAACACAATACTAGCTTAATCCCTTGGGCTTTTACTTAGACTTCAAAGCTCCAAATAGCTCGAATGAGCTCCACAACATCTACATTAATTAGAATCAATCTTACAAGGAATAAAACACACAATAAGTGCAAGACATTACCAATTAAAGCTGAAAATAAGTAAAGTGCAGTAAATTAGAGTGCAATAAGCGACTAAGATACGCAATTATAGCCTACCATCAACACCGCACACTTAAACCATTGTTCGTCCTCGAGCAATCAAACTACACTTCACATAGACACGACCTTTTTTAAACAACTCTCATAACTCATCATACCAAGAATATTTAAAATAGACTAAGCACAATTGTGTAACAGTTTCACCTCAAGATTTGACTCATAAATACCACACATTATTCATAACTTGCTCACTTACTCGAACACAGATGTTAATGACATTACCTTTCCTTCATGAATCAAGTGCCCTCACACAATATTAGAGAGTAGTACCAACACACAATAAAAGTCAAGGACAATTAGGAACTCAAGATAGAAAGAATTCGCTCACTCTCTGAAGTAACATTCATATGCAACAAAAGATGTACTATAGGCTTGCTCGTAGTGTACTACTCTACTAATTGAGATCATTCAGTCAAGGATCAAGTAGGACTTTATTTGGTTGCTATGTATGTTGTGGGATGGTTATGATATATTTGGATATAAGAGTGACTACACCTAACTAAGAACTTCAATACATACAATTAACTATTCAAAAGCCACACTTGTGTCAAACCATACTCCACCTTCACATCAATATACATTAAATCCCTACTTCTTTAAGAACAATTACATCAATAGTTACAACTTTCAAGGAATATTTTTCACAATCATACAATTATTTTTCTTTCTTTTTCAATTCAAGAAGCTCTTACTTTTTCAAAACAATACACCTTTCTCCTTAATTAAATAGTTCCAGTCAAAAACCAACCCAACCACCACACACTTCAACTTTTACAAAGTTCATACAAATTCAATTGCTCACGAGAGGTAAAAGGTTAAAATATATGGTCAATTCAAACAAATGGTAAGGCTCATAATATGGTTGCAAAAGAAATAGGATTACAAACTCAAAGGGGTTAACTAAGATACATAACAATTAGGTGGTTAGAAACATATAACTGGCTCAACAAAGAAACCCCTATATCAATTCTAAGACTGAATACAACTACTATTTCATTTTGCAAACACACGGGGCAAGTTCTAGAAATCAAATGCAATACAATGAATAATAAAAAACCTCACACACACATGGCACATAACTCACTCAGGATTGGACTCATCAAGATACTCTAGTGAAAGCAGTTAAGCAAAGATAAGATCATACAGTTTAAGGTACTTATACAATAGTAAAAAATAGAGCCTAAGTGTCAGAACTAAATCACTCACTATTCTCAAGGTACAACAAAGTTAAGAGATATTGCTTTCAATTCAAATCATAGAACAAGGTTTCCTACTCTTAACAAAAATAAAAACTAACTATACCCGATTCAAACAAAACCCTTGGAAAAGAACCGCGACACAAAAAAGGGAAAATTATTACACTACCTACGAAAGAAAATATATTTTTTTCTTTAACTTTAATCCCTCAAGAAACCTGTCAATATGATATCCATCGTCGGAAAAAATCGACAATTTTAAAATTTTCAGTTTTTTTTCAATTCTTTTCTATATCTCTAAATAATACAACTAACAACAAGAAAACTTAAACTAATATACATACACATATCCCCCACCCACACTTTAAGTTATGGCATGTCCCCATGACACATAATTAAAAAGCATAAGGTGAAGGACACTTCCCTGAATATCTAGTTAGAGTCTTAGTAAAAGTAGGGCTCCATTCTTCGTGCCCGATCTAGTGCACACATCCATGTAGACAACTTCTTATCAGCCTTCTTGGGGTACACCCCACACTTATCTTTCTCACTCACTGGAGCCTTCTCTTTCGAACTCTTCACTTTCCACTCAACATTTGCAACTGGTCTTTCATTTTTCACCCTCGTTGCTACATTCATCTCAAAAGTCACAGTCTCCTCACCCATTCTAAGCATGAGTTTTCCCTCGTGTAGATCTAACATATCTCTACCCATTACTAAGAATGGTTTTCCTAGGATGAGGGGACCCTCCTTGTTTTCTTCTATCTTCACCAATATAAAATCTGAAGGAAATACGAAGTTATCTACCCGAACCAACACATCTTCCACTATCCCCTCAGGTATTAGACTCGTTTGGTCTACCAGCTGCAAAGATATTGGCACTAACCTTATCTCTCCGATCTCATTCTCTAGTTTCCTATAAATAGACAAGGGCATTAAGTTAATTGAGGCACTAGAATCACATTAAGACTTATCAAAATTTATAGTGCCTAAAGAGCAAGGTATATTATTACTCCTTGGATCTCCACACGTTTGTGGGAGTTTATTTTGCAAGATTACGTTGCAAAATAAGTTTTCTCTCGTGTATATCTAATATATCTCTACCCATTGCTAAGAATGGTTTTCCTAGGATGAGGGGAACCTCCTTGTTTTCTTCTATCTTCACCAATATAAAATCTGAAGGAAATACGAAGTTATCTACCCGAACCAACACATCTTCCACTATCCCCTCAGGTATTAGACTCGTTTGGTCTACCAGCTGCAAAGATATTGGCGCTGACCTTATCTCTCCGATCTCATTATCCAGTTTCCTGTAAATAGACAAGGCCATTAAGTTAATTGAGGCACTAGAATCACATTAAGACTTATCAAGATTTATAGTGCCTAAAGAGAAAGGTATATTATTACTCCTTGGATCTCCACACTTTTGTGGGAGTTTATTTTGCAAGATTACATTACAATGCTCTATGAGCTTGACCACTGAGGTCTCTTCTATTTTCCTCTTCTTTGTCGGGATCTCCTTCAAGAATTTGGCATAAGCAGGCATTTGTGAGAGAACCCTTGTGAATTGTAAATTTTCATTAACCTGTTTCAGTATATCCAAAAATCTCTCAAACTTCCGGTCCAACTTTTCTCTATATAGCTTATGGGGAAAAGGTATAGCAGGCATGTGCTTGATCTCTTCATGTTCCTCCTTTCTAATTCTCTTCGTTCTTCTTTTTCTCAACTCCCTTCGTGACTTTCTTCTTCTTATCAACCTCACTTTTCAGTCACTCCCCACTTTCCTTTTCAAGTTCCACATCCTATTGGACTGGGGTAGGATCTTTCAACACTTGCCCAGTTCTCAACGTTATAGCATTCATTGTTTCTTTGGGGTTTATCTCTGTATCAGTAGGAAGAGTACCTAGAACTCTCTAAGATAATATTGTTGCAATCTGTCCCACTTGCTTCTTAAGATGTAGAATTGCTGCCCCTTGTACTTCAAATCTTTCATCAGTTTTCACAATAAAGGCCTTCACGAGATCATCTAGACCGGACTGATTGGGTTATCGAGGCTGAAATTGTTGCCTCTGCTGATTCACAATACTAGGAGTGCCTTGTCCCTAAAATTTGTTGCCATGCATTTGCAGTACCCCCAGGTCAACTCCATGAAAAAACAGGCTGCTTCTGACCCATTTCATTGAAGTTATAATTACCCACAACATTCACTCCCTGAGCTGAGGCTTGACACTCATGAGTAGGGTGTCCTCCTCCACATATATCATAAACTGCATGAGGTTCACTTTGTATTGAAGCTAAGGTCAACTTCCGTATTCCTTTAGCCATAGAATGTAGTTGTACCCGCACATATGCATTAACATTAACTTGATGAACACCAGTTGATCTTCTTCTTTCAGCATTCTCAGAGGGCCACTAATTAGCATCTTTAGATAACTCATCAAGAATTGTAACTATCTCCTCTGGAGTCTTCTTCATCGACGGGCCTCCAATTACATTGCTCAATGTTCTATGCGAGGCTGATGTCAATCCATCCCAAAAGTCCTGGAGTTGCATCCAGAGTTCAATTCCACTATGTTGACACTTGACATAAAATCTCCTTAAACCTCTTCCATGCTTCAAATACAGTTTCAGTCTCTTTCTGGCAGAAGTTACGAATTTCTCTTCTAAACTTGCATGTCTTAGATGATGAGAAATACTTATCAAGAAGTTTTCTAGTCATCTCATCTTATGTTCTAATTTATCTCGCAGGCAAGCTTTGAAGCCATTGCTTTGCATCATCTTTGAGTGTGAAGAGAAATGTCCTTAAGTATACTATATCTTATGACACACCATTATATTGAAAGGTGTTCATAATCTCCTCGAAGTCCACTAGATGGTTGTTTGGATCTTCGTTCATCTTTCCTATGAAGACACAAACGTTTTGAAGTATTTGAAGCAACCTTTGCTTCAACTGGAAATTATTAGCTACAACTGGAGTTGGTCTCTCACTAGATAGGCCTTGATTGTAGACCGGTATAGAAAAATCGCCAAGTGGTCTCCCAGGCCTGGGAGCAATATTTCTGAACTGGTCTATAGCCAAGGGTTGAATTTAAGCAATTCTCCGACCCCTCTTTTCTTCACAAATAATTTGTGAATCTCTAATAGCTGCTTCCTTAGCATCCCATGTAGCTTTTTGTTATTGTTGAGATGCCTCTCTTATAGCCAAATCTATAGTATCATCATCGACTCCAGCTGTAGTTTCCTTGGTTGAGTATTGCCCAACCTTTTTTAACTTCTTAATGAGATTTCTTTCCTTCCTCAACTGGCATAGTTGTTTTTCTATCTCTAGCACATATGGTTGCATTTCTTTTGCATGGGCTCGAGTCATGCACCAATCTAAACATGTAACTTGGAGCACTAACAGTAAAAAGGGAATAATAAAATAAAAAGAGAAAAATTTCCTTAATTAACACTACAAACTATTTGAAACACTATTGATTGCCAATCCCCAGCAACAGCACCAAAATTTGACGAGCTCAAAACACACACTTAAATATACCCGCTAGTCAAATATAGTATAATAGAGTATCGTATCCACATGGATCTGATTTAAACAGTATTCTTGTAGTTTCTAGCTTGGTTGCTATCCAAGATAATAAACAATTGAGATTTATATGATGAAGAACTAAAATTAACTAAGAATCTAAAGCTATTGACTAGTGACAATCGTAACAATTAGTAAGAAAATAAGGTTATCAGTGGGAGAAGATAGGAGTTAATCGCTACCCCAGTTCTTCAGTACCCCTTAGTCCGCATGGTTGGTTTTACGAAGAGTGTGGCACATGAAGGTTTGTTTCCTGTGTCAAAATTATTTCTCAGGCCGGGAGGAAGCCAGACTCCCGCTACACACACTCTAGAGTAGATGGCTCACGGGTATCAGACCCCAACAATACACCTGTTTGGACAGTTCTACTTGTTGTTGCTATACAGGCCAGGGAGAGACCCACAATGTCAGGTGAGGGGTTGCAGAGGTTAGACAAGTTCAGCAAGTTGTTTTCCCTCACTCTAGTGGTTCACCTTCTGAGGACTCCTATGATGTCTTGGACCATTGTCATGAGTGTTTGCGCAACATGGGTATAGTGGAGTCCAATAAAGTTGATTTCATAGTGATTCAGATACATGGTTTTTCCAAGAGGTGGCAGCTCAAGTGTATGTTCAGGCAGTCCAGCAAGTTCACCTCCTCTCACTTGGGCTCAACTCTCATATTTGTTTATGGAGAACTTCATCCTTTTTACTCAGAGAGAGGAGTTCTGTAGTCAGTTTGAGCACCTTCAGCAAGGTAGCATGACTGTTACACACTATTGGACCAAATTTGTAGGTTTATCACACCATGTCACTATCCCGATCCCTATTGAGAGGTAGAAGGTGAGGAGGTTCATAGATGGCCTTACATATGGCATTAGGTTATAGATGGCTAGAGAGACCAAGGATGATATTTCTTTTACCCGGGTAGTGGAGATCGCTAGGAGGATCGAGCGCATCAGGGGCCAGGCTATGGAGATGACCTTTAATAAGAGGCCTCGTAATTTTGGAGGATACAGTGGTGCCTCGGGCAAAGGTAGGTTTGTTTGTGTGGAAGCCATCCTATCGGGCCAGTTTAGTCGTCTTTACAGGTCACACACAGTACTTCAGGCAGTCATGGTACTTATGGACCTCGTTCTGAGCAGCTAGCATTTAGTGCACCTTTACATCCCATTAGTGCATAACCAATTCAAAGCTATCATGGTGGTTATTCGATTCATTAGGGTTAGTCTCTCATTCTGTATCCACGCCAGTCAAGAAAGTGCTTTGAGTGTGGAGGTGCGGATCTTATCAAGAGGTACAATCCCAAACTTCATAGCAGTATACAATAATAGGGTACTCGTGCCATGATTCCTAAACTGGTTGCTCCACCACCGACACAACAAGCTAGAGGCGGAGGTAAGGTAGCCGGAGGTAGGGGTCAGATAGTTAAAGATGGAGGCCAGTCAGTAAGATGACTTCCGAGAGTAAGAGTTCAGGTTGGTGGAGCTCAACCTCGTTGTTATGCATTTCTAGCTAGACTTGAGGCGTAGTTGTCCGGATATAGTTATTACGGGTATAATATCAGCCTGTCATAGAGATGTTTCCTTGTTGTTTGATCCGAGTTCTACATTTTCTTATGTGCCTTCATATTTTTCTTCGCATTTGAGTATGCATCGTGATTCTCTTTATGTTCCTGTTTCTATGTCTATGACGGTTTGGAATTCCATAATAGGTGATCGGGTGTACAGATCTTGTGGTGTTACTATTAATGGTTTAGATATTGTAGTTGATCTTATGTTGTTTGATATGGTGGATTTTGAGGTTATTCTTGGTATGGAATGGTTGTCGCTGTATCACGCTATCTAGGATTGCCATGCAAAGACTATGACATTATCCATGTTGGGGTTGCGTAGATTGGAGTGGATAGGGACTCTTGGTCACTCCACTAGTAGGGTGGTTTCATATTTGAAGGGTCAACATATGGTCGAGAAGGAGTGTTTGGCATATTTGGCTTATATCCGTGATTTTAGTGCAGAGGTTCCTCCTATGGATTTGGTATGGGGCTTGAGTGAGTTTCCTGAGGTATTTCCTATAGATTTGGAGAGTATTCAACCTGACAGGGGTATCGACTTGTTCATTTATTTGGTTTCGGGCACTCAACCCATTTCAATACCATCGTACCGTATGGCTCCAGCTGAGTTGAAAGATTTAATGTATAAGTTGTAGGATTTGCTTGACAAGGAATTCATGAGATCGAGTGTTTCATCTAGGGGTTCGCCACTATTGTTTGTTAAGAAAACGTACGGATTGATGAGGATGTTCATAGATTATCGGAAGTTAAAGTAGGTCACTATCAAGAATAAGTATCCATTGTCGAGGACTGAAGGTTTATTTGACCATCTTCAGGGTGCTGAGGTGTTTTCAAAGATTGATTTAAGATTTGGCTACCATTAGGTGAAGATTGGGGCATGATATGTCCCTAAATATCTTTTAGGACTCAATTTTGTCACAACTAGTTCTTAGTGATGTCATTTGGCTTGACTAATGCCCCGACGGCCTTTATGGACTTGATGAATCGAGTGTTCAAGACTTATCTGGATTCCTTCATGATTGTCTTCATTAATGATATTTTTGCTTACTTCTGCCGTCGAGAGGAGCATATGCAGCACCTACAGTAGTGCTTCAGACTTTGAAGTATCGTCAATTGTATGCCAAGTTTTCAAAGTGTGAGTTCTAGTTAGTCTCGATCGCCTTTTTGGGTCATGAGCTGTTGTACGAGGGTATCAAGGTGGATCATAAGAAGATTGAGGCAGTTCAGAACTTGCCTAATCCTACTTCATCTATAGTTATTTGATGCTTCTTGGTAGCTTACTATCATCAGTTCCTGGAGGGGTTTTCATCTATGTCTGCCCTATTGACCAAGTTGACCTAGAAGGGTGCGCTTTTCAGATGGTCCAAAAAGTGTGAGGCGATGTTTTAGAAGCTCAAGACTGCATTGACGATAGCCCCAAAGGTTGTGTTTCCTACAAGTTCGGTATCTTACACTGTGTATTGTGATATATCGCGTATTGGACTTGTCGCAGTATTTATGTAGGACAGTAGGGTGTTTGCCTATGTCTCTCGTAAGTTAAAGGTTTACGAGAAGAATTACTTGTGCATGATTTGGAGTTTGCATCCCCTATTCACGCTCTCATGATTTGGAGGCACTATCCATACGAGGTTCTACGTGAGGTCTATACCGACCATCGGAGTCTCCAACACATGTTCACGCAGAAAGACCATAATTTGCGGCAGTGGAGATTGTTAGACTTATTAAAAGACTATGGTAACATCATATTATATCATTCGAGGATGGTCAATGTTGTGGTTGATGGCTTGAGTAGAATAGCAGAGAGCATAAATAGTGTGGCATTTTTACCAACAGTGGAGAGGCCACAAGCCATGAATATTCAGGCTTTGGCCAACCAGTTCATCAAGTTGGATGTTTTGGAGCTTAACAAGGTTCTTGCTTGTGTTGTGGCACACTCATCACTGTTGGAGCATATCAAGGCTCGATAGTTTGATGATCCTCACTTGTTAGTGTTGAAAGACACGCTCGGCGGTGTAGTTATAAGGAGGTTGTGATTGGAGATAATGGTGTTATGTAACGACCCGGACGGTCATTTTATGTATTTTTTCCTCGTTTCCCCCCATTCGATGCTTTACATATGTGTATTTGTGATTATCAGACTAGCGGGGGATGGTTAGTTTGGTTTCAGGGGAGTTTTGCATTGAATTGGGACACATAGTCCGTTGGCTGGAGGCTTAAGTTGTAAGTGTTGTTTGAGTTTTATGTAGATGCCCCAAGAATGGTGCTTTGATGGTTCCAATAGGTTTGTAAGGTGATTTTGGACTTAGCTGTATGCCCAGATTTTGATTTGGGGTTTTCTAGGTTGATTTGGTTCTATTTGGTGAAAATTAGTAAGTTGAAGGTTTATAAGAGATATAGGTTTAACCATGAGTTGATTTTGATGATATGATGTTTGGATTGTGGTTCCGGGAGTTGGAATAGTTCCGTCATGTCATTTGGGACTAGAATGTAATATTTGAGGTCATTCTAAATTTTGTAGGCATATTCGATGTAAGTTTTGAATTTGAAAATTTGGATTAGTTCCTTATGTTCTAATTGAGGTGCGGTCCGTGGTTTTGATGTTGTTTGGTATGATTCGAGGTCTCGAGTAGGTCCATGTTATGTTTTGGGATTGGTTGGTGTGTTTGGGTTATGTTGGCATTGCTGAAGATTGTTGAGTCTCGTGTTTACGCATCTACGGAATTGTGGTCACATATACAAAGCCGCAGAAGTGGATGATGTTACATAAAAGCGGACTAGGCTGCAGGCAAGGGGAAGACTGCAGATGCAGAAGTTGGAATGTAGAAGCGATTTCACAGAAACGGTAAGAGGACCGCAGACGTTGTTGGTCGGGGAATAAGCCATTCCCACATATCCAATCGATTTTCCGCAAATGCGACATTTTGGACATTTTGGATTATCATTTTTCATTATTTAGAGTTATGGATATTGGCTATATGCTATTTTTGGAGGGATTTCACAACAATTTAATGGGTAAGTGCACTAATGGATTTTGGTGTTAGATATTAATTATCCATGGATTATTACACCTAGTTTATGTGAATTAAAGGTGGATTATGGTGGTTTTTGACTATGGTTTTAGAGATTGAAAATTGACGCCTTGAGGTTTGGATTTGGATGAAACACAAATATTTGGACTCGTATTGGAATAAGTGTTCAGTATTTGTGAGTTTTGTCATGTTCTATGGTACGGGCCTAGGGCTGACTTTGTATAATTTCATCAAAATCTTAGCTTTACTAGTTGGGCTTGCTTTCTATGGCTTCTATTGATATTATAAAGTTGTTTTGGCTAGATTCGAGCCATCTGGAGGTTGATTCACGCGGGGAGGGCTTTCTAGAGTACTCATTTAGCTTTCTTGAGGCAATTATCTTACCTAAGCTTGGTTGAGGCACTAGTTGCATGAGTTATTAGTGAAAGCTACATGCTATGGGTGGAGCACATATGAGGGGATGGAGCCCATGTGCGTATACCAGGGTATTATCCATGCTCGGGGTAGTGTTTAAGCTATTATATGTCTTGAATCGATTGCTAAGATTCATGTTATCATACTTCTTATGTTGTATTCCCTTCGTGAGCAATTTGGAATGATGTTAGAGATTATTTGTTGATTGATCTCCTATTCAAACATGTTAGTTGCTATTCTTGTGGCGTAATCACCTGACTAGAACTGTGGTAGCACACTTCGCACAATCCTATACTATAGCATGTCACTTATATCTGTCCATGAGTATGTAAATTGATATACATTGTTCATGTACATGTATCTTTGTATGTGCTTTATGTGTGATATGGACTGCGTTGATAGCACGTGAGTTGTCTCTGCGGACCTGAGTTATTTATCACGTGAGTTGTCCGTGCAGTGTGTGGATAAGGATACATCCCTCTAAGATCACCCTCTCATGTTTCTCTCTTGATAGTGTACACGCAATAAGAGGAAAATTGGCCATTGTCTGTTTTGGTTATTTAATTTTTCTCGACTTGCGATTTCCTTGGATGTATACATGTTTTATTCACAAATCTTCTCTATATGCTAGATCATGAATGTATACATGCCTTACTTTTGCATATCTTCTCTGTATGTTGGATCTTTAACTGAAATAGAGCATTTTCGGTTTTTTGTGCACCAAGGAGGGTCACTCTGATTTATGACTTGATGATGTTATTGCTATATACTTGTGAGAATTACGAACTGTATGGGTTATTAGCAAGTATTATTAATAATTCTTGTCTTTATTACCTCGCTAAGGTTAGTTATGATACGTGTTCAGTACATGGGGTCGGTTGTACCCATACTACACTCTACACTTAATTGTGCAAATCCTGGTGATGGCCCGCACCATGTTTAATTATGTTTTGTTGCGAAGAGTTGCAAATAGACGACGTAGAGCTACATTTTGACCGCACACCTTAGAAAGTGTTTTTATTTTAGTACTGTTGTCTTTCTTTTTGATAGTACTGTTATTTTCGTATTCCAGACTTATATCTCTATTTTATAGCTCATGACTCAGTGTTTGCCAGTTCTGGGAGATTTGTTTTATATCAGCACAGTTATTTTGTGTTATTGGCTTTAGACCTATATTATTCTCGTTATTTCTATTATCTAGTACAACTCTTATTATGTTTGACTTCTCTAGAAAGTAAGTTAGGCATCATCACAACCGGTTGGTGGTTTTGGAGCATGACATGTTATGCGGCTTCAGGGCTATGTTGGTGTTCCTAATGTTGATGGGTTGAGAGTGTTGATCCTTGAGAAGGCTCATAGTTCATGGTATGACATTCACCTAGGTGTCACGAAGATGTACCGTGACTTGAAGAATCACTACTGGTGGCGAAAGATGAAAAACCATATTGTTGGTCATGTCTCTCGGTGTTTGAATGTCAACAGGTAAAGTATGAGCATTAGAAACCGGGTGGGTTGACTCAGAGATTTGAGATACTGGAGTGTAAGTGGGAGCGCATCACTATGGACTTTGTGCTACGCTTACCACGGACCTTGAGGAAATATGATGTTGTATTGGTTATTATGGTCCGGTTGACTAAGTCCACACACTTTATTTTGGTGATGACATCCTATCCTTCAGAGCGGTTGGCTCAGATTTACATCGGGGAGATTATCCGCCTGAAGAGTGTGCCCATTTTCATTATTTCTGACTGGGGTATGCAGTTTACATCACAATTTTGGATAGATATGCAACATGAGTTGGGCACGCAAGTCAAGCTGAGTAACGTGTTTCATCCTTAGACGGATGCATAATTTGAGCGTACTTTCAGATATTGGAGGATATATTGCGAGCTTGCTCTATGGATTTCAAGGGTGAGTGGGACTAGTTCTTACATCTAGCGTAGTTTGCCTACAAAAACAATTATCAGTCCAGTATCCAGATGGTTCCGTACGAGGCCTTATATGGGGAGGCGATGTCGTTCTCAGGTTTGTTGGTTTGAGCCCAGTGAGGCTAATTGTTGGGCAGCGATTTGGTATGTGATGCTTTGGAAAAGGTTAAGGTGATTCAGGAGTGACTTCGTATACCATAGTCCCGACAACGTACAACCCTATACCGGCAAAAGAGTTATGCGGACTGGAAGTTTCGAGATATGGCTTACATGGAAGGTGAGAAGGTTCTTCTTTCAATGTCACCTATGAAGGGCGTGATGCCATTTGTGAATAGGGGAAAGTTGAGACCGAGTTTTATTGGCCAGTTTGGAATCTTGTAGAGAGCTAGATATGTTTCTTATAGGCTTGCATTGCCTCGTAGCCTACCAGGGGTTCATCCGGTATTTCACGTTTCTATGATTCGTAAGAACCATGAGGATAGGTCATATGTTTTGGACTTTGGCATGGTGCATCTTGATGAGAATATGACCTACGAGGAAGAGCCGGTGGCTATTTTAGACCGGTAGGTTCGAAAGTGTATTTACTGATTTTATATGGTACCATGATTTATTAATATTTTAATAGTAGTACTTTAGGATGAGGACAAGACTATTTTCGAGGTTATAAGTATTTATGATATGTTAAACAAGTGATAAGTAAGTGTTATAAAGGTCAGAGGGTAAACGAATCGAAGAAATTGAGTATCGTAGAAGTTTGACATTTTGGGATAAAATACGATCCAAGCTATAATACCCTGTATTTATAGGCTAGTACTATACCACATGACAAAGATTAGTATTCTAGGTAATTTGAGATAATTCTTAATTATGTGGGAAATTGGTTAATTATTGGGTAATGAGAGATTCTACAACAAAGGGAGACGTGGGGTTCATGCATGGAAGAGTATCCACTTTTGAACATCTGTCAAATAGTTGATTCCGAGTTCCTAGTTCCTAAAAAGAATAGCAAAAGCAGAATTTTAATCTTCTTCACAAAAATATCCTCATAAACACTACCATCACAACATTCCACACAATATTCCTTCACTCACAATATGTTTTAGCACACTAAATATATTATAGATCTGATTCCTTCAATATTTGTTAAGTCACCCAATTAGTACCAACTAGCAACAAAATGAAACTAGAAATTATAGGAGCCTATTGTCACACCCCAAACTCGGGGAGCGTGAACGACGCTCAACTGATAGAACCCGGCCGAGCAATCCTATTAGTTTACCTTCTACCCAAACTCTTCTATGAACAAAGAGGAGATGTACTCCATTACTGAAACACTGAAAAGATTCTATTAACAACTTCCTTTTCATTCCCATTAGCAGCTTCATTCATAATTTCCAAAATACTACGCGTTTATAGAATTAATGAATAAAAACATGATTTCCAAATACCAACATTTCTAGTTCAATTCCCAACATCTACCACAACCCACAACCTATCTACGGAGAATCTAAGTACATTAGAAGAGTAATAGGGAAATGGCAGCAATAAGGCCCCGAGTATACCTCAAAACGCAGTGCATGAGATGCAAAAGATACATGATCCTGAAATGAAGGGGGCTCACCAAGTCAGCTGAAGAAAGTGTACCGCTATCACAGATCAATGCCACCCGCTATGGATTCACCTGCATCCATTAAAGATGCAGCGCCCCCGGCAAAAAGGACGTTAGTACTGTCGAATAGTACTAGTATGTAAAGCTAAAAATCCTCTTTCAAAATAGAATGACCATATAAGAAAATGACCAGTTAAAACATAATAATTTTCAAAATACGAATTTCATATACAATTTTGGTTGGGAGATCATTGGCATCGATATACCCGCGTCTTTGTTAGCACGGAGTCTGATCCTGCCCAATCGGCTAGGCCATCTCCTCACGAACAATGTGGTTTGATGAGTGATGCGAAAGAAAGTTGTTGCCAAGAGTAGTGCCACCATGTGCGCAACATGGCGTCCGATCTCCACCCGATCAGCTAGGCCGCCTTCCCACATATGCCGTATGGGTTGACTTTTCCAATTCAAAATTGTTACCTGTTTCATCCCAATTAAGGGGAATAATATCACAATTTTCTCCAATATTTCAATTTCATCCCAAATAAGGGGAATAATCACAATCCACCCCTACACCGGCACATGTAGCTTTAGGTGTGGGCCTTATGACCTACCCTTCCTCGGTTTTGCTAATGATGCTCCCAAAAACTTTTTTGATTTGATCTGCACACAAAGGTAACATAAATATAATTGTACTCACCTCAACATCTTTCACATTGTATAAATTCTTATTAGTATTTCAAGTCACTCACAACAACAATATTTCCTTGGCTTATTTGGCCATTCACAAGATTCTTTATTCCTGACACGGTGGCAGTATTTCATATTCCACACTCTCACCTCTTTCAATTTCAAATATCACCATCAAATATCAACATATAGAATATCTCAGCAATCATATACCTCAAATTTATTATTAATGGAAACTTTAAACACAAAAGGTTTCTTCCCAAATAATGGGGCATACCGACCAGCAATTCATGCACACATCAAATCATAAGCAATCAATACACCATTTATTCTTGCAATACACTTTCCTAGAAATGACAATATACAATTTCCAAACCTGAGTATGTAAGAGCTCGAATCACACTGGATATATTTGTAAAGCAAAGCATTAGTTAAAGTAGCCACCTATGGGCACGAATTGAGTACAAGAGGTTTTAGGAAATTCTATTTTCGAAATCATTTTTAAATAATTAAGTCGATGCTCATTTCATAATCCTTATCACATATTCTCATTTCATTGGCACCACTAGCCACAACTATAACTTAAATTCTTGGCACGTTGGGCACACTCTATTTCTTCAATTCGATTATTTCATTTTCAAGCATCTTTAAAGATTATCAACAACATGACACTTCCAATCAAGACTTTAGGTACGCATATAAGCAATTATGAGTCTTAGGCATATCGTGTTTTTCTCACCCAATTGGTATGTTAGTTTTCATTTAAAACATTACTCAAAGCCACAACATTTAAGTACGCAAACCATACTTTGAACATCTATTTTTCGACATAAGGCTCATTCGGAATAAACAAGTTTATAATGAATAACCCGGAATATAGAAGTTAGGAATCTTGAGCCAATAATACTTGATCTTACGGAGACATTATGGAACTCGATTCTAAGAGAGAAGGTTTAGCCAACATACCTCAATTGAGCTTCTTAAACTCTAAAATAATCCGAAATTCTTAGCAACTTCAATCTATTTTAGAAATATAACAAGTTATCAAACACCAGGTTTTAGCTCATTTGAGCATATTATCAAACACTAGGTGTGCATCAATGTTTTAAGGCCCTTTTGTGGAAGATTCCATCATTCCCCAACCCATTCTCTACCATTTTAGCTCACAACCTTCCCACATACTTCAAGGATACATGCATGCAATACAACAACCCCCACACCTAATCAATGTCTCTATAATTATCCTATTTTTGTACACTTTTCACAATTGAGAGCTGGGCCATAAATTCTTACTTTTAGGATGAAGACTCCCTTGTTAATCCTCATTGATTGGGCAACAATTGATGGGAACTAGGTTGAAGGTCACTCTCCCACTCTAGAAACTGTCTCTTTCTTTAAAAGTATTAGATTTATGCTCAAAATGGACCATGACATATGCTTTAACGAAATAGGTTCGGGTTTAAAAATCCCAAAAATGATGCCTCAGAACAGGATATGCGGTCCGCATATCGGCCGCACAAATTGGGTGCCAAAACTGGAAAGGAACTGACTGGGTCTGCGGTCACAATGCGGCTCACAGACCTGTTCTGCGGTTGCATAATGCACCGCAGACCTAATTTGCGGTCGCATAATGCACCGCAGAACCTCCCTCCAAAAAATCTCAAACTGGATATGCGACAAGAGTGCGGCCCACGAAATGGTTATGGCTCGCATAATGGACAACAAAAATGACATCAAAATGACCCAGAAAACTGCCTCACTCTGCGACCATTCTGCGGTCCACAGAGTGATTCTGTGGCCGAATAATGGGCTGCAAAACTGCTTAATTTTGCCAAACATTTTCCTTCGACTCTCCAGCGCACTATTCAATCCAAAACATCCAGCATCGCGGAACCCTGGTTTTTAGGAAAATTTTCATGGGGCCTTACACCTATGTTTCAGTTCAGGTCTGTATCTATTGTTCTAAAGGGGAGCAATTACTATACATTTTATAGAGAAAGTTGTAATATTATTATAAGAAGTGTTTATAAAACAATGTAGTGGGAAATTAGGGTGAAGGAACCTATGTTGTCCAGATTTTGAAAGGTAATTACATGCTGATGTTCTCAAAACCGCAAGTTTCAGATTGAAGTACTAATGGGCCGAACCGTCGTCGTGTAGTTAGGTAAACGACAAAGGTATGTTAAGTCTAATCCTTCTTTATTTTTGCATGATCCAAGAAAAGAAACGTAAACGTAATGCCATTCCATAAATGGTTCTACTCTTAGCAGTTAAGGATGTCTATGTTATTCATTCCTGTAAAGTGATATTCAAGCATGTCTAAGTATGTTCCTAATTCTCTATCAAGGTATTTGATAAAGATGTTAATATTTGACATAAGAAACCGACGTCCAAGCCTACCCGGCTGAAAGAGGTTGGTCACTAGTGGGATTATTATTACGGCAACTTATTCCTTCCTAATGGTTGATCCTATATGAGAGGACTAGAGATACGATAAACTTGACCCTTAAACTAAATATGTTCATGATAGGTGCCTAATAATCTGGAATATCAAATTCCAACCATTCACGAGTTAGACCATGTAGCTAGGACATCCTAATATTGGGGTTAAATCATGTATTGGTTAGAAAGGTTCTAATGGGTAATATGATGATGCATGGAAAAAGACAAATAACTCCTTGTCACGCCCCAACCTGGGGAGGCGTGGCTGGCACCCGGTGCTGTACTAGCCCGAGCGAACCACTCTGTAACTCATTTGTTTTTTTTCTGTAATTATCATGGGCCAACATGGCCACAACTCATAATGTATAACTATAAGTGGGAAAACACCATATCAATGAACTATTATTCTTAAAGCATGTATACATATGGTCCGTCAGAGTCAAGGCCTCTGACATACTGTACAAAATGAACCTTTGTCTACAAAGCTTCTAAGATTATTTGACATCAAATGGGACAGGGTACCGGCCTACCCATAAGTCTATAGCAAAACTCTGACACGATGACTCATAGACTCGGCTGCACTACAAATGAGGTGGAGTCTTACCAATTTTTCGCTGAATGCTAACCTCGTCTACTACGAGGGCTCGTCAAACGAATTATCTATACATGCAGGCATGAAGGTAGCGTCCCCAACAAAAGGACGTCAGTACGAATAATGTACCGAGTTTGTAAGGCGTAAACTGAAATGTAACAATAAGTCGATATTTATTAAAGACATACAAGAATCAACATGAATCTCTGAAGTGCCACCGTATATGCATACATATTATACTTATATATTTAATGTGTCTCTTTGAGACTATTTCTATTATCCATATCGTATGATGCATGACTGCCCAACTAATCAGTGGTCACTGCCCGGCTAGCCGTAGCATGGTGGTAAATGCATGACTGCCCGACCGGCCGTAGCTCGGTGGTAAATGTATAACTGCCCAACTAGCCGTAGCTCGGTGGTAAATGCATGACTGCCCGACCGGCCGTAGCTCGGTGGTAAATGTATAACTGCCCAACCGTCCGTAGCTCGGTAGTAAATAATGATGCATATAATATGATTACGAACATTAACATCTTTATTGAATGCCTTAATAGAGAGTTAAGAACATACTTAGGCATGATTTGAATATCATTTTACAGGAATGAACAACGTAGACCTTCTTAGTTACTAAGAGTAGAACCGTTTATGAAATAGCATTACATTTACATATCGTTACTTGGATCGTGCCAAACGGAAAGAAGAGATAGCCTTAATATTCCTGAGCTAATTCTCTTGACAATCCCTCTAACACACGTCAATTGCGACAAAACACGTAACGGCGGATCAAAGTAGGGAAACATCTGTATGATATTCTTGAGAAAGATTGTACCATGTTCTCTTAGAATTACATCTCTCGTTGCTATTATGTGATAATTTCATGTGAGTTTCTTGCTGAAGCTTCACCCGTCACATAATAGTCATAAGCCTTTTTATTGACTTTAGAGAGGCATTCTTCACCACATTTCAACCAAAAATGAGTTAAAGTGTACATGGATGGCACCAACCCCTTAAGAATAAGGATAGTTGGCAATTTGCTGCCACCCTTTCATAATCCCACGTGGATTATTACCCCCCTAATAATTATCCAACTCACTTAAAAATCTATAATTACCCAATTATCCACATAATTAAGAATTATCTCAAATGACTTAAAATACTACTCACTTTTAACACACTTTATATACCTTACTATCATGGTAATGTGGTACCTTGTATGTCACAAGTCCATAAATACCGGGTATTATAGCATAGGCCGTATTTTATTCCAAATTGACAATCAACAACAAAACTCATTTTCTTTGACTTGCTTACCCTCTCACCTTCACGAATTTACTTATCACTTATTATAAATATCATAAGTACTGATAACCTCAAAAATAGTCTTATTATTAAACTTATGTCAATTATCTTATGACAAATCCAACGTAGAAAAGTACAGGATGTAACACTCCTACCCACCCAGGGATGTGGAACATTAAGGGATGTAAACCCTCCACATAGGACAATGACATAGTCAATGATTTACTAACTAAGGAACACAGTCAGTACATGTTGCAGAGGTTTAAAGAGAAACTAAACATTTGTTATGAGCTGGACATATTTCTGCTATAATAACTCCTAAAATGCAATGCCAGGCCACGTCATGGGCAACTACAATACTACGAACAAAGTGAGCTACTTAATGTGGAATGTCCTAAGTGGCCATAAAAGTCATACTAAGATGGGAAAATAATGGATATTCTAATGATGGATATGTGAGGATCCTAAGTTTCAGAATAACTTTATGCAGACAATTGACCCTCTCACTAGACATGTACACATATAATAGGTGCTGAGATATGATTTTATGTTACTTGGATAGGGAAAAGGATCTATGACTATATTCACAAAGGGAGCAAATTGACTATTCAAACCATAGGTGTCACATACACAGGAAAGAGAGAGTGGCTCATGAAGGATCTCAACACTGGGTTGCTTTACATTGTACCTGATACCACATAGGTAAACTTTACGACGGTGCATGCATCAGCACAAGGGAGTAGACGTTATCCATTTGGATCAGAAGGTTCTCTAAGGAATTCAATAGGTATAGTCCCTTGTGGAGAATTTAGGGAAGCAAGCTGGAATTATTAACCCGGTCTTAGGTACATGTGTTCATAAGCCTCCGAGGGCATCCCATCATATCATCTTGGCCACTGTGGGCAAAATCATGAACGTATACTAGCTAATCAGGTGGTGGTGAGTATATAACGCCGTAACCTTTTCCCACATCCCTTATACATATATATACATATATACGTGTATATAACAGTATCTGGTCATGGGTCAATGTACATATATAAATGCATGAAATGCATAAGAACTACATTAATAAGATTTCTCGGAATGTCATGAAAATCAATATGCCTTTCGAATAAAACTTTATCAACTACGTATTTTTCTGACACCCATGAATATAAGATATAATAATAATTCACATGGGGAATCAAGATTATAGACGCCTCTAGTATTTCTATGAATAGAGTCATTTATGAAAGTTGCATATTTTGCTCGTTTCATTTGTATTATTTGGATCACGCCAAAAGGAAAGAAGGGATAGCCTTAACATACTTGAACCGATTCTCTTGACAATTCCTTTAACACCGTCTTTTGCGACGAAACACGTAACATCGAGATTGAAATAGGAAACGACCAAATTCAATCACAACAATAGCATAAACCAGATACCTACCAAGTGCTCCATCGTGAGTAATTTGGTATTGTAGTAGCAAGATGTTATGTGTTCCTTTGATATATTCAAATGTGTCTTTGTAATGGAAAGACCACTATATTTGGATCACTTGAAAATTTAAAAGACAAAATGAAGCAAAATGGTCACAATTTCTAAGTATGTTGCAACACGTAATGAAACAATGTGTTTGAATAGGTGTGGGCCCACTTCATGTGGTGGCTTAGCCACATAACATTAATTTGCCACCTTTAAATTTGAGTTAAGAGTCATTAGTTTGAAGGATGGGCTGCCACGTTGGGAAATTTTAACCTTTATCCAATAATTAGGTAATATCTCATTACCCAATAATTAACCAATTACCTACATAATTAAGAATTATCTCAGCTTACTTAAAATACTACTAACTTTTAACACACATTATACACCTTACTATCATGGTCATGTGGTACCTTGTATTGTATTAGTCCATAAATAACGGGTATTTTAGCTTGGGCTGTATTTTATCCCAAAATATCAAACTTCGACGAAAATACTTTTTTTCGATTCACTTACCCTCTCACCTTCACGAATTTACTCATCACTTGTTTCAGTTACCATAATGCTTATAATCTTAGAATAATCTCATTCCCGAACTTACGTCGATTAACTTACGACGAAACTTTAGCGTACGAAAAAAGTGGGATGTAATATTTCTGAGTTTTCATCAATTTACTTATGGCGTACTTTCACGTACGAAAACAGGGGGTGTAACATCATTCACCCCCTGGGAACATTCGTCCTCGAATGTTGACTGATGCGATTATTGTTTTCATGAGTTATATCTTCCGATCTGCGGCTCCTGGTATTAGTTATTACATTAGCGTTCCATGGGTGCTATAGAATATCCATGATATAATCTTCTAACAATTCAATCTTTTGTTTATACCCTGGGCTCAATTATTTCTTTTAACTTATACCGGAGTCTTCTACAGCTGTATGAATGTCAATATATATGCTGCATGGATAATATTCCGAAATTGTAAGTGCGTTCATGACGTAACTAACTCTGGATCACTGATCGAATAATTCATTTTGTTCCTTCTTTGCTTTCTTTAAATGTAGGCAATTACTTTTCCTGGTCTTTCTGCCGCTTGTTGCGTGCATACTTTACTTATCTTAACGTATCTTTTCGTATCATACTATCATAGATAACTGAGCCGGAGAGGCTGCCATGAGATAAGTAGGATACAATATGAAATACCAACTTATACTTAAGACATACCGGCCTATAAGGCCAAAATGAGCATTCTTACACTAAACATAGACCGGCAAGGCCATACAATCTTTCATATGCATGACACCTGTCTACAAGCCTCTAAGAGTACATAACATCATAAAGGTCGGGACTGAGCCCCGCTATACCAATCAACACATGTTCTAATCATACTGACCAAATAGCAACTCCGGAGCAATTGCAGCGCACCAACACCTTCGGCTGAGCTGATAGCCTATTTGGAGGACTCTCATCCTATCTAACGGGAACTGCGGGCGTGAAACGCAGCGTCCCCAAGCAAAAGGGACATCAGTACAAATAATGTACCGAATATTTAAGAAATGAAAATCAGTAAATAATAGACATGAGAGAAACATGGAGTAATAGACTCGACATGTAAGTCTTAATAACTCTGTGAATCATTAATATTATAATTTCAGGCATATGCGTACAAATATCATACCATGGTTAGGTATATGCGTTCATAACATCATCAAGCCTTTGAGGGCATCCCATCATATCATCTCGTCCACTGTGGGGAAATCGTCAACGTATACCAGCTGATCAGGTTGTGGTGCGTATAGAACGCTATAATCTTTTCCCATATGCCATATACATATAATATACGCGTATATAGTGCCATCTGGTCATGGGTTGATGTACACGTATAAATGCATGAAATGCATAAGAATGACATTAATAAGATTTCTTGGATTATCATTAAATCAATATGCCTCACTTTGTAAATGTGTACAGAGCTTGACATGATATTCCTCTAGGCGCCTATAGGTTTACTGAAGTTCTTTGCTAGGTACTTTGTTGAACTCATGAATATAGTTATACCTTATTTCATAGATCTGTTTATCCATCTGTATGACTTTACTGCCATAACTCTTACTTTGATTTATCGCCCTAGGTGGATCAATCTAATTACTCCAGATGTCCCCGATAAGACGTAGGCCCTAGCGGCAGTGTTACATAGGAGATAAAGTTATCAGTGGTAGATGATAGATCACCATTAAGGTGAATCAACAATGGATGGACAAAAGTCACAAAGTATGAGGTGAGATTAGGCCGTTATTCTTAAGATGAATAGTAATGAAGAAACATTAAAGGACTTAGATTTATGCATATAGGATAACTTTTGTCACGACCCAAAACGATGGGCCGCAATGGGCACCTGGTGCTTTACTCAACCGAGTACCAACGTAGCATATCTTTCTTATCGTACTGTTGTTGGTAACTGGGCTAACATGGCCACAACTCGTAACGTATAACTATAAGTGGAAAGCGATGTATCAATTAACCCTCTTCCTTAAAACATGAATACATATGGGACATCAAGGCCTCTAACATACTGTACAATATGAACCACTGTCTACAAAACCTCTAAAAGTATTTGAAATCAAATGGGATAGGGTACCGGCCTACCCATAAGTCTGTAGCAAAATTCTGACACGATGACTCAGAGACTCGGCTGCACTCCGAATGAGGTGGAGTCTTACCGATCCTTCGCTGAATACTAACCTCGTCTACTATAAGGGCTCGTCAAACTGATTGACCATACCTATAGGCATGAATGCATTGTCCCCAGGAAAAAAAGGGACGTCAGTACAAATAATGTACCGAGTATGTAAGGAATGAAAATCAAGAAATAATAGACATGAGAGAAACATGGAGTAAAAGACTCGACATGTAAGTCTGGATAACTCTATAATTCATGAAATACTTATAGTGTCATGTATATGCGTATGAATGTCATGTCGTGCATAGGTACATATGTTCATAAGCCTCCGAGGGCATCCCATCATATCATCTTGGCCATTGTGGGCAAAATCATCAACGTATACTAGCTAATCAGGTGGTGGTGTGTATATAACGCCGTAACCTTTTCCCACATCCCATATACATATATACGCGTATATAACACCATCTGGTCATGGGTAAATGTACATGTATAAATGCATGAAATGCATAAGAATTACGTTAATAAGATTTCTCGGAATGTCATAAAAATCAATATGCCTTTCAGATAAACTTTATCAAATACGTATTTTTCTGAGACACATGAATAGAAGATATAATAATAATTCACATGGGGAATCATGAATATAGACACCCCTAGTATTTCTATGAATAGAGTCATTTATGAAAGTTGCGTATTTTGCTCGATTCATTTGTATTAATTGGATCACGCCAAGAGGAAAGAAGGGATAGCCTTAAAATACCTGAACCAATTCTCTTGACAATCCCTTTAATACCGTCTTTTGCGACGAAACACGTAACAGAGAGATCGAAACAGGGAACGACCAAATTCAATCACAACAATAGCACAAACCAGATGCCTACCAAGTGCTCCATCGTGAGTAATTTGGTATTGTAGTAGGAAGATGTTATGCGTTCTTTTGATATATTCTAATGTGTCTTTGTAATGGAAAGAGCACTATATTTGGATCACTTGAAAATCTAAAAGACAAAATGAAGCAAAATGGTCACAATTTATAAGTATGTTGCAACACGTAATGAAAAAATATGTTTAAATAGGTGTGGGCCCACTTCATGTGGTGGCTTAGCCACATAACATTAACATTCCACCTTTCAATTTGAGTTAAGAGTCATTAGTTTGAAGGGTGGGCTGCCACGTTGGGAAATTTTAACATTTATCCAATAATTTAGGTAATATCCCATTACTCAATAATTAACCAATTACCCATATAATTAAGAATTATCTCAACTTACATAATATACTACTCACTTTTAACACACCTTATACACCTTACTATCATGGCCATGTGGTACCTTGTATGGTATTAGTCCATAAATACCGGGTATTTTAGCTCGGGCCGTATTTTATCCCAAAATATCAAACTTTGACGAAAATCATTTTCTTCGATTTTCTTACCCTCTCACCTTCACGAATTTACTCATCGCTTGTTTCAATTACCATAATGCTTATAATCTTAGAATAATCTCATTCCCGAACTTACGTCGATTAACTTACAACGAAACTTTAACGTACGAAAAATGTGGGATGTAATGTCTTATTTTCGAGTTTTTATCAATTTACTTATGGAGTACTTTCACGTACGAAAACATGGGGTGTAACATCATTCCCCCCTTTAGAACATTCGTCCTCGAATGTTGACTGATGCGATTATTGTTTTCATAACTTATGTCTTTCGATCTGTGGCTCCTGGTATTAGTTATTACTTTAGCCTTTCATGGGTGCTATAGAATATCCATGATACAATCTTCTAACAATTCAATCCTTTGTTTATACCTTGGGCTCAATTCTTTCTTTTAACTTATACCAGAGTCTTCTACGACTGTATGAATGTCAATATATATACTGCATGGATAATATTCCGATATCGTAAGTGCGTTCATGACGTAACTAACTCTGGATCACTGATCGAATAATTCATTTTGTTCCTTCTTAGCTTTCTTTAAATATAGGCAATTACTTTCCCTGGCCTTTCTGCCCCTTGATGCATGCATACTTAACTTATCTTAACATATCTTTTCATATCATACTATCATAGATAACTGAGCCGGAGAGGCTGCGATGAGATAAGTAGGATACAACATGAAATACCAACTTATACTTAAGACATACCGGCCTATAAGGCCAAAATGAGCATTCTTACACTAAACATAGGCCGACAAGGCCATACAATCTTTCATATACATGACACCTGTCTACAAGCCTCTAAGAGTACATAACATCATAAAGGTCGGGACAGAGCCCCGCCATACCAATCAACACATGTTCTAATCATACTGACCAAATAGCAACTCCGGAGCAATTGGAGCACACCAACACCTTCTACTGAGCTGATAGCCTATTTCGAGGACTCTCATCCTATCTAATGGGACCTGCGGGCATGAAATGTAGCATCTCCAGGCAAAAGGGATAGCAGTACAAATAACGTACCGAATATTTAAGGAATGAAAATCAGTAAATAATAGACATGAGAGAAACATGGAGTAATAGACTCGACATATAAGTCTGAATAAGTATGTGAATCATTAATATTATAATGTCATGCATATGCGTACAAATATCATACCATGCTTAGGTATATGCGTTCATAACATCATCAAGCCTCTAAGGGCATCCCATCATATCATCTCGGCTACTGTGGGCAAATCGTCAACGTATACCAGCTGATCAGGTGGTCGTGCGTATATAATGGTATAATATTTTCCCATATCCCATATACATATAATATACGCGTATATAGCGCCATCTGGTCATGGGTTGATGTACATGTATAAATGCATGAAATGCATAAGAATTACATTAATAAGATTTCTTGGATTAGCATTAAATCAATATTCCTTTCGGATAAACTTTATCAAATACGTATTTTTCTGAGACCCATGAACAGAAGACATAATAATAATTCACATGGGGAATCAATAACATAGACACCCCTAATACTTCTATGAATAGAGTCATTTACGATAATTGTGCGTTTACTCATTTCGTTTGTATCGTATGGATCATGCCAAAAAGAAAGAAGGGATAGACTTAACATACCTGAACCGATTCTCTTTGAATTTGCAATTCAAGCTTTACAGAATCAACAACCAACGTTATCTAATTTTGGTATGGAATTGTTTTGCTCTTTGAAGAACTCACGGCCAACCACCCTCTAAAGCGTGAATTGCAAACATGAAGAACTCATTTGATTTATAATGTACACATGAATTCATTTGAAGAAACTCACGTTCTTAAGACTTAAAACTGCTCTTCTTTCATTAGGTGGATATGTAACTCATATGTTTAAGACTTAAAATGGCTCTCTTTCATTAAATGAATATGTGACTCATATCTTTAACAGTGGCCAAATATCACCTCTCTAATCTTACCACATAACATAATAACTTAAGAGTCACAATACCTTGGGGTTGCTTGTTGCCACGTGGAGGAGGGTCTTATTTTACCCAATTCTTTAATTAATTACCCAATGATTCATTAATTAACTAGGTAATCTCGCATTACCCAATAATTAATCAATTACCCACATAATTAAAAATTATCTCAAATTACTTAAAATACTCCTCACTTTTAATACACGTTATGTACCCTACTCTCATGGTCATGGGGTACCTTGTGTGGCACTAGTCTATAAACACCGGGTATTATGGCTCGGATCGTATTATATCCCAAATTGACCACCTTCGACGAAACTAATTTTCTTTGATTCGTTTACCCTTTAACCTTCATGGCACTTATCTATCGCTCATTATACATAGCATAAATGCGTATAACCTCAAGATAATCTCATCCCCGAGCTTCCATCAATTTACTTATGGCGTAATTTCACGTACGAAATTATGGGGTGTAACACCGATCACGAACCAATCGGCTAGGCCATCTCATCTAAGAATTCAACCACAATCATAATTTCAATTACAATTTTCAGCACAATCGCCACCATGTGTGTGGCATAGCGTCCAATCACGACCCGATCGGCTAGGCCATATCACCACAATGTCGTGTGGATCGACATCATCCTTTTGTACCAATCATCTCATCCCAATTAAGGGGAATAATTTTAACACATCAATCTCATTCCAAATAAGGGGAATAATTTTATTACATCAATCTCATCCCAAATAAGGGAAATTATTTTATCCAGTTTTACACCAAACCATGTAGTTTCAGGGTTATGTTATTTCAACCTATCCTTCCTTGGTGGCTATCGATACTCACAAAAATATTTTTGGTTTGCACACAAGGTAACATAGGTACAAATTGCAATTTAACTCATAACCTTTCACATTGTATAAATCTTCACTAGTATTTTCCACCAATCATAACAACAATATTTTCTTGCCTGTTTTGGCCATTCGCAAGATTTTTTATTCATGGCACAATGGCCGTATCTCATATTCCACACTTTCATACCTTCCCTTCCATGGATCATCATCATAAATATCAATATATATAATATTCTGGAAATCACAACTTTAAGTTCATTAGTAATGAAGGCTTTAAACACACTAGATTTCTTTCCAAGAAATGGAGTAAAATAATTGGCAATAGAAGCGCAATTTAAAATCATAAACAAGTAGCACACCATTTATTCTTGAAATACTTTTCCCCAAAAAGGGCAATACACAATTTCCACTCACGAATATGTAAGAATGCAAAACACATTGAAAATACTCACAAAGCATAACATTAGTTAAAACAGCCACATTAGGGCATGACTTGAGTACATAAGCTTTTAAGCAAATCTACTTTTGAAGTAATTTTGGAACAGTTGAAATAAGGCTCATTTCATAATCTTTCTCACATTATCTCCTTTCATTGGCACATCTAGCCACAAGTATAACTTTCATTCTTGGCATGGTGGCCACGCTTTATATCTTCTACTCACTTCTTTTACTTTCGAGCATCTTTATAGATTATCAACAATAAGGAATTTTCAATCATGACTTTAGGTACACATATGAGCAATTTATAGTCTTAAGCATATCGAGTTCTTCTCCCACAATTTGGCATCGTAACTTTCATTTGAAACACAACCCAAAGCCATAACATTTTAATGCACATATCATTATTGAACACATTCCCGAAGGATAACATAATGTGATAATTGGAACACATTTTGATTACATACATCATTCTACACTTTGCTTACTTTGGATAATCGAATTTATTAGGAACAACTCGGAACATGGGAATTAGGAACTTGAGCCAAACATACTTGAAACTTACGGGAACATTATGGAATTCATCATGCAACCACATAACTGTTCTGCGGTGCATTATATGACCGCATAACAGTTATGCGGACCGCATAGTGATCGCAGACTCAGACATATTTTTTGGTCATTTCGTGAAGCCACCCTATCACAAATTCTCTTGTTTACATCCCCTTGAGGAATTGAGTTCTATAATTATGTCCTTGAAATTGAGTTATAACGCTAGGATTAATACTTCCCATTTGCTTCCCTAAATTCTTAGCAAGGGACTATATCTGATGAATTTCCTACGGAACCTTTTGATTCGAATGAATAACATCTGCTCATTTGTGCCTATGCACGCACCATAATAATAATTACCTATGTGGTATCATATCTAATGTAAGACAGCCTAGTGTTGAGATCCTTCTTAAGCCACTCTTTCTCTCTACGGTGTACGTAGCTCCTATTAGTAGAACAATCATTTTACCCCTTTTATGAATAATATCATGAACCCTTTTCACTGTCTAGTAACATGAGAGCATATTTTAGCACCTATCATGTGCGTACATGTCAATTGAAAGGGGCCACTTATCCGCATAAAGTTTCTGAGCAATTTAAGATTTATCACAAATTCGTCACAGGGAGATCTTGTTGTTTACCCATCTCAGTATGACTTTCATGTCGACCTAGATCATGCCTCAGTAAGTAACTCACTTTGTAACTAGCATTATAGTTGTACATGAAGTGGCCTGGTATTGTAGCTTGAGGGTTGTTATGGCAAAAACATGTCTAGCTCACAACAAAGTGTACATTCTCTCTAACCAATACATGGTTGAAAGTTAAACAGCCTTATGATGAGCATATTGATTTGAAATACAAGTTTGTTGTATCTCTAGTCCTCTCATATAGGATCAACTATTGTGAAGGGTTAATATGTCAGAATGATAATAATATCACAAATGTTCGACTTCTTTTTCATCCTCGTAGGCTTGTGGCATAGATTCATTGTGCTAGTTACTGTTAAGAGCATAATGCAACTTCATGTATTTTGAAAAGCCATATCAAATTCAGAGTGCTAGAACATTCTCATTTCGGGTTAAACTGATTTTCCTTACATTCCAAGAGTCAACTGGTGTCACATAAGTTCTATCTCTCTTTGAGGCCTACTATTGCCAAACAAGGCACGTATGGAATGAAACAATTATTGTTGTCCTCTTCATGACTCATAGCCTTCCAAAAATAACTGACGCTAATGTCTTTATCCCTCTGATTATACCTCCCATATGTCACATGTCTAAAATGACTCATTTCTGTTACACCTAAGGATCATCTACATGGTTCCCTACATTATCAGTGCCTACTAGGCAACTCTGTGCCTCATGTGTCGAATCAATGAAGTTATCACAATGATGAACCATGTTAGCGCTATTGGTAGTAACCTTCATGTCTCTTAGGATATAACCTCCTGAAATGTTGTACTCAGTACCATGATGAATTTTTGAATAATTTTAGCCAATCTCGAACCTTGTTGTTCATATTTATAGAAACCAATGGGGGTTGAAGGTTCAAACACATCAAAGTAGAAGCATCATCCCGTGATCAAATATATTGGATAAAAAGTTCTATGGTCATATTCAAGCTAGCACATCTTAGACTAATTGTTGGAGGTCGCCAAAGTTTTAGTTTGGGTGTTCGGCGTAGAAATTTAGAATGGAAGAAAGTTAACAGGTTATTCTAAGATTTCTCTATGAATATGTTGTGTGAATTATTAAGGAAGGTAAAGTATATGTAGTCACATTAGGCCTTATGAAATCTTGAAGGAAATAGGCCAAACTATGAGTATGATATTTCCCTATTACTTTTCTCTGTGTACTCGGAGTTTCATGTGTCCACGTCTAATAAGGTAAAGTTAATGGATAATGGGATTGTGAAGAGCAACTATTTGCTATCCTTGTTAGAAAAGTCTGGGAGTTTAGATTGTCTCCGTTAATGTGTTATGGCGAAGCCTGTAAGTCGAGGAGGCCACATTGAGGGCCAAAAGTATTAAGGAAATAAAATGTTCTCACTTGAGTGTATAGTTAAATGATGGTGGATGGAAAGTCACTCTCTTTATGTTGCGATTTATATATGTGCGATTCTTGTCCAGATGCTGCTTGAGATAATGTAATGCATGTAATGTTGAGATTAGTGATGTTGATATACATAGAGATGTTTTGATGAGCTGTGGATGTGTTGTTAGGTGTTGTTTTGGTGTTACTCTGACAGGTAGATAGGCCTAGTTATAGGGGAGACTCTGGCAATATTTTTGGGAATTTAGGGACTTAGCCAAATTTCAAAACTACTAGTGAGTTGGGCCACATTTGATGCTTATGATGTATTTTTACCCTCATTTGAGGATGAATGATCCTAAGCGGGGGAGAATGTTACACACAGAGAAATTTTGAAGTATTTAAGTGTACAGCCCCGTAAAATTTCGCAAATGAATTCAAGGTTTCATAGTGCCGGAGTAGGTATACGTGTTTAAGGATTTTAGAATCTCGCCGCGGCTTGGACATTTTTGGTTGAACAATGCACCGGAATGTAAAGGAAAACTTTTGGCGGAAAAGCACGTTTATGCGGTCCATTATGCGACTGCATAATCAATCTGCGGGCCGCATAATGGCTCGGACCGCATTATTCCACTTATTTGGGATGAAATTGGAACCTTTGGAAATTGTGATATTATTCCCCTTAATTGGGATGAAATTAGAACCTTTGAGGATTGGAAAAGTCAACCCACACGGTATATGTAGGAAGGCGGCCTAGCTGATCGGGTGGAGATAAGATGCCATATTGCGCATATGGTGGTACTACTCTTGGTAACAACTTTCTTTCGCATCACATGTCAAACCACATTGTTCGTGGGGAGATGGCCTAGCCGATCGGGCATGATCGGACTCCGTGCTAACAAAGACGGTGGTATATCGGTGCTAATGATCTCCCAACCAAAATTGTATATGAAGTTCGTATTTTGAAAATTATTATGTTTTAACTGAACATTTGGATATTGTTGATTATGCCTTGCATTTTCTATGTGTTACCTTTTCTTATATGGGCATTCCATTTTGAAAGAGGACTTTTAGCTATGCATACTAGTGCTATTCGATAGTACTAACGTCCCTTTTGCCAGGGGCGCTGCATCTTTAATGGATGCAGGTGGTTCTACAGCAAGCGACATTGATCAGTGATAGCAGTGCACTCTTTTCAGCTGATTTGGTGAGCCCCACTTTATTTCGGGGTCATGTATCTTTTGTTTCTCATGTACTGTATTTTGAGGTATAGCCAGGGCCTTGTTGCCGGCAATTCCATATTACTCTTCTATTGTACTTAGAGGCTCCGTAGAGAGGTTGTGGGCTATGGTTGATGTTGGGAATTGAACTAGAAATGTTGGTACTTGGAAATCATATTTTTCATTAATTCTATAAACTCGTAATGTTTTGGAAATCATGTTTTGCGCAATTTGTTTGGCTTACCTAGTCGTAGAGACTAGATACCGTCACGACGTGTTTTGGAAGGGTGTTTGGGTCGTGACAAATACCTTCATGTCTCTTAGGATATAACCTCCTGAAATGCTGTACTCAGTACCATGATGAATTTTTGAATAATTTTAGCCAATCTCGAACCTTGTTGTTCTTATTTATAGAAACCAGTGGGGGTTGAAGGTTCAAACACGTCAAAGTAGAAGCATCATCCCGTGATCAAATATATTGGATAAAAAGTTCTATGGTCATATTCAAGCTAGCACATCTTAGACTAATTGTTGGAGGTCGCCAAAGTTTTAGTTTGGGTGTTCGGCGTAGAAATTTAGAATGGAAGAAAGTTAACAGGTTATTCTAAGATTTCTCTATGAATATGTTGTGTGAATTGTTAAGGAAGGTAAAGCATATGTAGTCACATTAGGCCTTATGAAATCTTGAAGGAAATAGGCCAAACTATGAGTATGATATTTCCCTATTACTTTTCTCTGTGTACTCGGAGTTTCATGTGTCCACGTCTAATAAGGTAAAGTTAATGGATAATGGGATTGTGAAGAGCAACTATTTGCTATCCTTGTTAGAAAAGTCTGGGAGTTTAGATTGTCTCCGTTAATGTGTTATGGCGAAGCCTGTAAGTCGAGGAGGCCACATTGAGGGCCAAAAGTGTTAAGGAAATAAAATGTTCTCACTTGAGTGTATAGTTAAATGATGGTGGATGGAAAGTCACTCTCTTTATGTTGCGATTTATATATGTGCGATTCTTGTCCAGATGCTGCTTGAGATAATGTAATGCATGTAATGTTGAGATTAGTGATGTTGATATACATAGAGATGTTTTGATGAGCTGTGGATGTGTTGTTAGGTGTTGTTTTGGTGTTACTCTGACAGGTAGATAGGCCTAGTCATAGGGGAGACTCTGGCAATATTTTTGGGAATTTAGGGACTTAGCCAAATTTCAAAACTACTAGTGAGTTGGGCCACATTTGATGCTTATGATGGATTTTTACCCTCATTTGAGGATGAATGATCCTAAGCGGGGGAGAATGTTACACGCAGAGAAATTTTGAAGTATTTAAGTGTACAGCCCCGTAAAATTTCGCAAATGAATTCAAGGTTTCATAGTGCCGGAGTAGGTATACGTGTTTAAGGATTTTAGAATCTCGCCGCGGCTTGGACATTTTTGGTTGAACAATGCACCGGAATGTAAAGGAAAACTTTTGGCGGAAAAGCACGTTTATGCGGTCCATTATGCGACTGCATAATCAATCTGCGGGCCGCATAATGGCTCGGACCGCATTATTCCACTTATTTGGGATGAAATTGGAACCTTTGGAAATTGTGATATTATTCCCCTTAATTGGGATGAAATTAGAACCTTTGAGGATTGGACAACCCACACGGTATATGTGGGAAGGCGGCCTAGCTGATCGGGTGGAGATAAGATGCCATATTGCGCATATGGTGGTACTACTCTTGGTAACAACTTTCTTTCGCATCACATGTCAAACCACATTGTTCGTGGGGAGATGGCCTAGCCGATCGGGCATGATCGGACTCCGTGCTAACAAAGACGGTGGTATATCGGTGCTAATGATCTCCCAACCAAAATTGTATATGAAGTTCGTATTTTGAAAATTATTATGTTTTAACTGAACATTTGGATATTGTTGATTATGCCTTGCATTTTCTATGTGTTACCTTTTCTTATATGGGCATTCCATTTTGAAAGAGGACTTTTAGCTATGCATACTAGTGCTATTCGATAGTACTAACGTCCCTTTTGCCAGGGGCGCTGCATCTTTAATGGATGCAGGTGGTTCTACAGCAAGCGACATTGATCAGTGATAGCAGTGCACTCTTTTCAGCTGATTTGGTGAGCCCCACTTTATTTCGGGGTCATGTATCTTTTGTTTCTCATGTACTGTATTTTGAGGTATAGCCAGGGCCTTGTTGCCGGCAATTCCATATTACTCTTCTATTGTACTTAGAGGCTCCGTAGAGAGGTTGTGGGCTATGGTTGATGTTGGGAATTGAACTAGAAATGTTGGTACTTGGAAATCATATTTTTCATTAATTCTATAAACTCGTAATGTTTTGGAAATCATGTTTTGCGCAATTTGTTTGGCTTACCTAGTCGTAGAGACTAGATACCGTCACGACGTGTTTTGGAAGGGTGTTTGGGTCGTGACAAATACCTTCATGTCTCTTAGGATATAACCTCCTGAAATGCTGTACTCAGTACCATGATGAATTTTTGAATAATTTTAGCCAATCTCGAACCTTGTTGTTCATATTTATAGAAACCAGTGGGGGTTGAAGGTTCAAACACGTCAAAGTAGAAGCATCATCCCGTGATCAAATATATTGAATAAAAAGTTCTATGGTCATATTCAAGCTAGCACATCTTAGACTAATTGTTGGAGGTCGCCAATGTTTTAGTTTGGGTGTTCGGCGTAGAAATTTAGAATGGAAGAAAGTTAACAGGTTATTCTAAGATTTCTCTATGAATATATTGTGTGAATTGTTAAGGAAGGTAAAGTATATGTAGTCACATTAGGCCTTATGAAATCTTGAAGGAAATAGGCCAAACTATGAGTATGATATTTCCCTATTACTTTTCTCTGTGTACTCGGAGTTTCATGTGTCCACGTCTAATAAGGTAAAGTTAATGGATAATGGGATTGTGAAGAGCAACTATTTGCTATCCTTGTTAGAAAAGTCTGGGAGTTTAGATTGTCTCCGTTAATGTGTTATGGCGAAGCCTGTAAGTCGAGGAGGCCACATTGAGGGCCAAAAGTGTTAAGGAAATAAAATGTTCTCACTTGAGTGTATAGTTAAATGATGGTGGATGGAAAGTCACTCTCTTTATGTTGCGATTTATATATGTGCGATTCTTGTCCAGATGCTGCTTGAGATAATGTAATGTATGTAATGTTAAGATTAGTGATGTTGATATACATAGAGATGTTTTGATGAGCTGTGGATGTGTTGTTAGGTGTTGTTTTGGTGTTACTCTGACAGGTAGATAGGCCTAGTTACAGGGGAGACTCTGGCAATATTTTTGGGAATTTAGGGACTTAGCCAAATTTCAAAACTACTAGTAAGTTGGGCCACATTTGATGCTTATGATGGATTTTTACCCTCATTTGAGGATGAATGATCCTAAGCGGGGGAGAATGTTACACCACGAGAAATTTTGAAGTATTTAAGTGTACAGCCCCGTAAAATTTCGCAAATGAATTCAAGGTTTCATGGTGCCGGAGTAGGTATACGTGTTTAAGGATTTTAGAATGTCGCCGCGGCTCGGACATTTTTGGTTGAACAATGCACCGGAATGTAAAGGAAAACTTTTGGCGGAAAAGCACGTTTATGCGGTCCATTATGCGACTGCATAATCAATCTGCAGGCCGCATAATGGCTCGGACCGCATTATTCCACTTATTTGGGATGAAATTGGAACCTTTGGAAATTGTGATATTATTCCCCTTAATTGGGATGAAATTAGAACCTTTGAGGATGGGACAACCCACACGGTATATGTGGGAAGGCGGCCTAGCTGATCGGGTGGAGATAAGATGCCATATTGCGCATATGGTGGTACTACTCTTGGTAACAACTTTCTTTCGCATCACATGTCAAACCACATTGTTCGTGGGGAGATGGCCTAGCCGATCGGGCATGATCGGACTCCGTGCTAACAAAGACGGTGGTATATCGGTGCTAATGATCTCCCAACCAAAATTGTATATGAAGTTCGTATTTTGAAAATTATTATGTTTTAACTGAACATTTGGATATTGTTGATTATGCCTTGCATTTTCTATGTGTTACCTTTTCTTATATGGGCATTCCATTTTGAAAGAGGACTTTTAGCTATGCATACTAGTGCTATTCGATAGTACTAACGTCCCTTTTGCCAGGGGCGCTGCATCTTTAATGGATGCAGGTGGTTCTACAGCAAGCGACATTGATCAGTGATAGCAGTGCACTCTTTTCAGCTGATTTGGTGAGCCCCACTTTATTTCGGGGTCATGTATCTTTTGTTTCTCATGTACTGTATTTTGAGGTATAGCCAGGGCCTTGTTGCCGGCAATTCCATATTACTCTTCTATTGTACTTAGAGGCTCCGTAGAGAGGTTGTGGGCTATGGTTGATGTTGGGAATTGAACTAGAAATGTTGGTACTTGGAAATCATATTTTTCATTAATTCTATAAACTCGTAATGTTTTGGAAATCATGTTTTGCGCAATTTGTTTGGCTTACCTAGTCGTAGAGACTAGATACCGTCACGACGTGTTTTGGAAGGGTGTTTGGGTCGTGACAAATACCTTCATGTCTCTTAGGATATAACCTCCTGAAATGCTGTACTCAGTACCATGATGAATTTTTGAATAATTTTAGCCAATCTCGAACCTTGTTGTTCATATTTATAGAAACCAGTGGGGGTTGAAGGTTCAAACACGTCAAAGTAGAAGCATCATCCCGTGATCAAATATATTGGATAAAAAGTTCTATATCCGATACGAGTTCAACCATACCAATTTTATCGAATTCCAATAACAAATCATCCTCCAAATCTTGAATTTTCATTTTTTCAAAAGTTTTTACAAAAATCTCCATTTCCTCCATTAAACTCGAATTAAATGATGAATATAATCATAGATTCATGAAATATAACCACTTTCGGATATAGAACACTTACCCCAACCAGGCTTATGAAAATTCCCTCCATAATCGCCAAAAGTCGAGCTCCAAAAATCCCAATCGAAAATGACGAAAGGACCATTTTTGGTCCTTAACATTCTACCTAGTGTCGCACCTGCAGACAAGTCACCGCATCTGCGGAGCCGCTTTTGCGAGCCAAAACTCACTTCTACGGAAGTACACTGTCCAGTCGACCCTCGCATTTGTGGAAGAATTTCTGCTTCTGCGAGAATCGCAGGTGCGAGGCCATGGCTCGCTTCTGTTCAAAGGGCCGCTTCAGTGATGGCCAGGAGTAGCTGTGCTTGCACTTCTTCGTAGAAATTACCGCTTTTGCACAGAAATTGCCGCTTCTGCGATCTTATTCATCAGCTTCTGCCTAGGTTGCTTCTGCATTGCAAATCCTCACTTCTGCGATCAAATCCTCCGTAGAAGTGATTGCACTAGCAATCAAAATTTCCAGCAGTCTTCTTCAAGACCAAATTGATCCGTTAACCATCCGGAATCCACCCGGGGCTCTCGGGACTTTAAAAGGGACATTGATCAAGAACTAAGGTTGAACAGGGATCAACACCAGCCATGTAATAGAGATTGTAGGAGCAACAGATCTGGGCAAAACCCTGTACGAAGTGGAAAGGGAAATGACCGAGGTCAGAGCTCTCGAGGGCTCATAAGCAAGAATGGCTTCGACAGGCATACCAGACCTAAAGAAGCACCACGATTGTCAGAATATAACTTCAAGGTTAACGCAGCCTCTATCGCATCGGCTATCCGACGTATCAAAGATACTAAATGGCCTTGACCTCTATAGAATGATCCAGCACAGAGAAATTCCAACCAAATGTGTAAATATCATGGCACCCATGGCCACAAAATAGAAGATTGTAGATAGTTGAGAGAAGAAGTAGCCCGGTTATTCAATGAAGGGAACCTTCAAGAGTTTCTGAGTGATCGAGCTAAGAATCAGTTCAGAGACAGAGATTCCAACAAACAAAATGAACAAGAAGAACCTCAACACATCATTCACATGATTGTTGGAGGAGTCGATGTTCTCCAAGGTCTAGTGTTAAAATGCACCAAGGTGTCGATCACAAGGAAGAAACGAATTCAGGATTACGTACCAGATGGAACCTTTTCCTTCAACGACGAGGACGCATACGGAATCATGCAACCCCATAACGATGCACTGGTAATATTTGTACTCATGAATAAGACTCGAGTTAAACGTGTGTTACATGATCCAGGTTGCTCGGCCAACATCATTCGATCAAGGGTCGTAGAACAGCTCGCCCTACAAGGCCAAGTTGTGCCCGCAGCCCGAGTGGTAAACGGATTCAACATGGTTTGTGAGACTACTAAGGGCAAAATAACTTGTCGAGACCAAAAATCCCACCACATGTGTCGTGATGGCACTTAGTCTCTAAGACTAAGTAAGCCGGCCATAATAACAATTCAAGCCATTTTGTTTAATATATATAGAAAAATCGAAACCAACGAAGGAAATAATGATACAACCTCCCAAGACCTGTCTTACCGAGTCATGAACTCTAACTGAATACATGAAATGATCTCAAGGAAATTGAATATATAATATTGTTCCAATAATAATTGACAGTACGATAAAATGGAAAGACTCTAAGGGACTGCGACGACCAAGCAGCTCTACCTTGAATCCTTGCGATCATACTCTAACTCTGTTCGAGTCCGATATCTCCAATACGTGGCTCTGCACAAAAATGTACAGAAGTGTAGTATGAGTACACCACAGTCGGTGCCCAGAAAGTATCAAGGCTAACCTCGGTTGAGTATTGATGAGGTACAGTCAAGACACTCACTAATCAATTAACCTGTACAGTGTAGCAATATATAATAATAATAATAATAATAATAATAGAAACAAATAGCAATGATATAAACAACAAGACAACAAGAACACCATAAATATTGCTCAAACGAATAAGGATGACAAATACAACCAATCAATCAAGTCCTTCAAATATACGTCTTTCAAATGTAAGTACTTCAAGTATAAATCTTTCAAATATAAGTTTTTCAATAAAAATCCTTTAGAATATAATCCTTTTAAATAAATATATATTTCGAATATACTCCCTTCAAATAAATATCTTTCGAATATAATTCTTTCAAATAAATATCTTTCGAATATAATTCTTTCAAATAAATATCTTTCAACTATAATTCTTTTAAATAATATTTTTGAATATAATTCTTTCAAATAAAAGTCACATTGTGACACCTTATTTCTTAATCATAAAAATACGGGTCTGATCCCACTTTCATATTTCCACGACACCTCCTGCCCATATTTCTATCACAACTGCACGGTTAATTTACTTTAGAAATAGTTTGAGTGAAGAAAAATGACATTGCACTTAAATTAAAGCATCATATAAACTACTGATTTGGATGTAGAACTTATTAATTTAAAATATAATAGTAATTTCTTTTATTTAAAATAACTCAATCATCGAAAGTCAGTAAAAACCAGAAATATAAATCTTCAGAGTCTCTTACTAAAAATCCAAAGCCAACACAATACAACAAGGAGCACAAAACACATAATAATAAAGTCAACTAGTACATCACGGAAGAAGACAAGAATTTACATATCACGTAAAAACAAAATAACCAAAGGCAAGTGCAACCATAGAAAAGTATCAAAAAAGGGTAATCCCGAGGTACCGCCTCGTAGTCCCAAATTATTAATAAATTTCAGCAAAAGGGCACTCCCGATGTACTGCCTCGTAGTCCCAAAATTAAATTCACAATCATTCCTTATATCACCACGGGAGCCTTCACATTTAGTTTTAAAAATTATTTTTTTCCTGAAATAGCATCCTGCAATTTAGCCCACCCTATCACACCGCATGAATTCTAGTAGTTCTCCTACTAGCCACGCGTATCAAGCCCACCCAATCTCACCGCATGCGTATCAACACCCTGACCTTATATCACCGCATGCATATCAATATCACAATATTTCACAAATCGCACCTCAAGTGCCCAAATATCACAGCATACCACAACTTGCACCTCAAGTGATCACATATCACAACATATCACAAATTGCATATCAAGTGCTCAAATATTACAACATATAACAAATTGCACATCAAGTGCTCAAATATTACAACATATTATAAATTGCACATCAAATGCTCAAATATTTCAACTTGCCAAAGAAATCAACAATACATTATTTTTCCACAGTAAGAAGTCCACGACTCGACCATAATGCGCAAAATAATCTTAACAAAATATCCGGGAGTGAAAAACTCAACAAAATAATATTTCACAATTTAACACTTTTCCTCAATATGATTTACGGCCTTTATAACTCAATACCAATTTGAACAACGTGAACTGAAAAGTAATTCGTCAAGGAACAACGCTTTCTTTAATCTAAATATTTTTTGGAAAATAAATTAATACCTCATTTTAAAATTATTTCATAAATTATTTGCAGGTGAAAAATCCGTAATAAAATTATTTCCTCAACCAAATTATCATATAAAAACAACCTCGACAAACAAGGAAAAAAAGGTATGACAAATAAGAGATTTAATAAGTTCCAACAATTTTCCAATTTAATACATAAGGGTGTCTACGAATTTTAACTGATATAATTTGCACATATAAACCAAGTACATACTTCTCACCTCGAGTACATGGTTTTCGATCACACAATTTCCACATAAGACTCAATGCCTAAGGGAAAATTCGCCCACACAAGGTTAGGCAAGATACATACCTTTACGGAGTTAGGCCGATATTCCAAAATAGCCTTCTTGCTTGAATTGACCTCTGGACAGCTCAAATCTATCCAAATTAATTGTATAACTTCATTAAAATTCATCGGAAATAATTCCAGATAATAAAACGTCGACTTAAAATTTCACATTAAAAAGTCAACGAAAAGTCAACATAGGACCCGCCTCTCAGAACCCAACATAAGTTTTACGAAATCCGAGCACCCATTCCGATATGAGTTCAACCATACCAAATTTACCAAATTCCGATAATAACTCGACCTTCAAATCTTAAATTTTCGTTCTTTAAAAGTTTTGCAAAATCTTGATTTCTTCCATTTAAATCAAAAATAAATGATGAATATAACCATAAAATCATGAAGTATAATCATTTTTGGATATAGGACACTTACCCCAATCCATATGGTGCAAAATTGCCTCAAATATCGCTTCAATACAAGCTCCATAACTCCAAAATCATGAAGTTGCATTTGACATTTGAGACCTATAAATCGAATTTGACACATGCGATTTTGCCTCTGCCACAAAAAAATAACATTACTAGCCTTCAGTAAATCCATCATAACTTTCTGTACAAAAGTTCAAATGATGATTGGTTTAACTTCCTGGAAACTAGACAACAAGGGCTACAATTGTTATGTTTTGTAGATCTCCCAATTACTTATGGATTGCAATAAATAAACTCCTAAAGTCAGCCCTATGCAGCAGATATTTTTGGCGATGTACACTGCTGTAGTAAAAATCTACAGTACCATCCTTCAGTCAATCGATCATAACTTTCTATACAAATGGCCAAATGATAAATGGTTTATCTTTCTGGAAACTAGAATCAAATAGCTACAACTTTTATGTTTTAAAAATTTCCATATTCCTTATAGATTTCGGGATATAAGCTTCCAAAGTCAGCTCTGCACATAAGATATTTCACACACTACTGTCAAAAACCAACAGTTAAAAATGGCCTAAAAATGATCCGAAACCACTCCGAAACTCACCAAGCCCCTCGAAACCCAGTCTGAACACACCAACAAGTTTCAAAACATATTACTGACTTAGTAGAGGCCTCAAATCACATCAAACAACATTAAAAATATGAATCATGCCCCAATTCAAGCCTAATGCAACTACGAAATCCAAACGTCTACATTTGATGCCGAAACCTATCAAATCAAGTCCGATTCACCTCAAGTTTTGGACACAAGTCGTAAATGACATAACAGACCTATTCCAATTTTTAGAATTGGATTCTGACCCCGATATCAAAAAGTCAACTCTCGGTCAAACTTCTGAATTCCATTTTTCCAACTTTCGCCAAAATGCTTTCATTTTTTCTATAGACCTCCAAATCCAATATATGCCTAAGTCCGAAGTCACCATACAAAGCTATTGGAATCATCAAAATTCCATTCTGGAGTCGTTGGCTCAACAGTCAAACTCCAGTCAATGCTTTTCATTTAAGCTTCAAAAATGAGAATTATTCTTTCAATTTAATTTCGAATCTTCCGAAAATCAAACTCGACCGCACTCGCAAGTCATAATACGTATTACAAAGTTGCTCGGGATTTGAACTCACTGAATGGGGAGTTAATTCTTAAAACGACAAGTCGGGTCGTTACATAAATTTTCCATTAAACGTGATTGGGACCATCCAGGAGACCAAGTTCCATGTGATCGAGGGCGATATGAGGTATAACGCCATGTTTGGGATACCATGGATCCACAACATAAGGGGGATACTTACTACCTTCTGAGTGAGAAGCTTCAGGCTGATTTAGAAGCGGCTCAGAATGAGCATGTCGAGATGGCCGAGCAGGTATTTCGAGTGCTTTACGATAGTGAAGATGAATGAGAGATAGTAACTAATGATCCGATCCTACAGGTTCGACAGAGGATCGAACAGATCGGGCAGCTCAAGGCACAGGTAGATGTGATACAAGCCGAGGTTGAAGAATTCAAGAATAAATTGGACATCTTAGCCTCGAAAAAGGAAACTGTCCAAGCACAACTGGAGTCGGCGGAGACACAACTCCAAGCTGCAAAAGAGAAGGCTTCGGTGCAGGACAAGACACTCGAGGAGCATCAATACCAATTGTACTTGTCAATTTTTTATTAGGAAAACTTGGCCAATGAACTCGCCGTTCCATTGCTAAAAGCCATCAGCCGCCACGAGTGATGTCGCCTCCCGGTATTGCCCGCAACAACCGATGGCAATTGGCACGTACTTAGCTTAGCCACATTCGTATGGCACCTTGCGGCGCTACTTGCACGGGGACTAGCCGTTCCATTGCCAAAAGCCATCAGCTGCCACGAGCGATGCCAGATACAACTCATAACAATCGATGGCAATCGACACGTACTTAGCTTAGCCCCATGCGCACGACACCTTGCGGCGTTATTTGCACGAGGCCTCGCCATTCTGTTGCCAAAAACCATCAGCCGCCATGAGCGATGTCTCCTCTTAATGTTGCCCAGAACAACCGATGGCAATTGGAACGTACTGAGTTTAGCTCCATGCGCACGGCACCTTGCGGCGCTACTTGCACGAGGCCTCGCCGTTCCATTGCAAAAAGCCATCAGCCGCCACGAGCGATGTCTCCTCTTGATGTTGCCCACAACAACCGATGGAAATTGGCACGTACTTAGCTTAGCCCCATGCGTACGGCACCTTGCGGCGTTACTTGCACGAGGCCTCACCGCTCCGTTGCCAAAAGCCATCAGCCGCCATGAGCGATGCCAGACACAACTCATAACAATCTATGGCAATCGACACGTACTTAGCTTAGCCCCATGCGCATGACACCTTGCGGTGCTACTTGCACGAGGCCTCGCCATTCCGTTGCCAAAAATCATCATCCGCCACGAGCGATGTCTCCTCCCGATGTTGCCCACAGCAACCGATGGCAATCAGAATGTACTGAGTTTAGCCTCATGTTTGCGGCACTACTTGCATGAGGCCTCGCCATTCCATTGCCAAAAGCCATCAGCCGCCATGAGCGATGTCTCCTCCCGATGTTTCCCGCAAGAACCGATGGCAATCGGCACGTACTTAGCTTAGCCGTATGTGCACGGCACCTTGCATCGCTACTTGCACGAGGCCTCGCCGTTCCGTTACTCAAAGCCATCAGCCGCCACAAGCGATGCCAGATACAACTCCCAACAACCGAAGGCAATCGGAATGTACTGTGTTTAGCCCCATGCGCACGGCACTTTGTGGCGCTACTTGCACGAGGCCTCGCCGTTCAGTTGCCAAAAGCCATTAGACGCCACGAGCGATGTCGCCTCCCGATGTTGCCCACAACAACCGATGGCAATCGGAACGTAGTGAGTTTAGCCCCATGCACATGACACCTTGCGGTGCTACTTGCACGAGGCCTCGCCGTTCCATTGCCAAAAACCATCAGCCACCACGAGCGATATCTCCTCCCGATGTTGCCCACAGCAACTAATTGCAATCGGAACATACTAAGTTTAGCCTCATGTTTACGATGCTACTTGCACGAGGCCTCGCAGTTTCGTTGCCAAAAGACATCAGCCGCCACGAGCTATGTCGCCTCCCGATGTTGCCCGCAAGAACCGATGGCAATCGGCACATACTTAGCTTAGCCGTATGCGCACGGCACCTTGCGGCGCTACTTGCACGAGGCCTCGCCGCTCCGTGTTTCCAAAAGCCATCAGCCACCACGAGCGATGTCACCTCCCGGTGTTGCCCACAACAACCGATTGCAATTGTCACGTACTTAGCTTAGCCACAAGCGCATGGCACCTTGCGGCGCTACTTGCACGAGGGCTAGCCATTCTGTTGCCAAAAGCCATTAGCCGCATTGAGTGATGCCAGACAAAACTCATAACAATCGATGGCAATCGGCACATACTTAGCTTAGCCCCATGCACATGACACCTTGCGGTGCTACTTGCATAAGGCCTCCCCATTCCGTTGCCAAAAACGATCAGCCGCCACGAACGATGTCTCCTCCCGATGTTGCCCACAACAACCGATGGCAATCGGAACGTACTGAGTTTAGCCTCATGTTTGCGACGCTACTTGCACGAGGCCTCGCCGTTCCGTTGCCAAAAGCCATCAGCCGCCACGAGCGATATCGCCTCCCAATGTTGCCCACAAGAACCGATGACAATCAGCACGTACTTAGCTTAACCGTATGTGCATGGCACCTTGCGGCGCTACTTGCACGAGGCCTCACCATTCCGTTGCTAAAAGCCATTAGCCGCCACAAGCGATGCCTGATACAATTCACAATAACCGATGGCAATCGGCACGTACATAGCTTATCCCCATGCGTACGGCACATTGCGGTGCTACTTGCACGAGCGCTCGCCGTTCCGTTTCCAAAAGACATCAGACGCCACGAGCGATGTCGCCTCCTGATGTTGCCCACAACAACCGATGGCAATCGGAACGTACTGAGTTTAGCCCTATGCGCACGGCACTTTGCGGCGCTACTTGCACGAGAACTAGCCTTCCGTTGCCAAAATCCATCAGCCGCCACGAGCGATGCCAGACACAACTCATAACAACCAATGGCAATCGGCACGTACTTAGCTTAGCCCCATGCGCATGACACCTTGTGGTGCTACTTGCACGAGGCCTCGCCATTCCGTTTCCAAAAACCATCGGCCGCCACAAGCGATGTCTCCTCCTGATGTTTCCCACACCAACCGATGGCAATCAGAACGTACTGAGTTTAGCCTCATGTTTGCAGCGCTACTTGCACGAGGCCTCGCCGTTCCGTTGCCAAAAGCCATCAGCCGCCACGAGTGATGCCAGACACAACTCATAACAACCGATGGCAATCGGCACGTACTTAGCTTAGTGCCATGCACCGGACACCGTGCGGCATTACTTGCATGAGGCCTCGCCATTCCGTTGCCAAAAACCATCAGCCGCCACGAGCGATGTCTCCTCTTGATGTTGCCCACAACAACCGATGGCAATCAGAACGTTCTGAGTTTAGCCCCATGTGCACGACACCTTGCGGCACTACTTGCACGAGGCCTCGCCGTTCCGTTGCAAAAAGCCATCAGCCGCCACGAGTGATGCCAGACACAACTCATAACAACCGATGGCAATCGGCACGTACTTAGCTTAGTGCCATGCACCGGACACCTTGCGGCGTTACTTGCACGAGGCCTCGTCATTCCGTTGCCAAAAACCATCAGCCGCCACGAGCGATGTCTCCTCTTGATGTTGCCCACAACAACCGATGGCAATCGGAACGTTCTGAGTTTAGCCCCATGTGCACGACACCTTGCGGCACTACTTGCACGAGGCCTCGCCATTCAATTGCTAAAAGCCATCAGCCGCCACATGCGTTGCCAAACACAACTCACAACAACCGATGGAAATTGGCACGTACTTAGCTTAGCCCCATACGTACGGCACCTTGCGGTGCTACTTGCACGAGGCCTCGCCGCTCCGTTACCAAAAGCCATCAGCCGCCACGACCGATGTCGCCTCCCGGTATTGCCTGCAACAACCGATGGCAATCAGCACGTACTTAGCTTAGCCACATGCGCATGGCACCTTGCGGCGCTACTTGCACGGGGACTTGCCATTCCATTGCCAAAAGCCATCAGCCGCCACGAGCGATGCCAGACACAACTCATAACAATCAATGGCAATCAGCACGTACTTAGCTTAGCCCCATGTGCATGACACCTTGCAGTGCTACTTGCACGAGGCCTCGCCGTTCCGTTGCCAAAAACCATCAGCCGCCATGAGCGATGTCTCCTCCCGATGTTGCCCACAGCAACCGATGGCAATCGGAACGTACTGCGTTTATCCTCATGTTTGAGGCGCTACTTGCATGAGGCCTAGCTGTTCCATTGCCAAAAGCCATCAGCCGCCACGAGCGATGTTGCCTCCTGATGTTTCCCGCAAGAATCGATGGCAATCGGCACGTACTTAGCTTAGCCGTATGCGCACGGCACCTTGCGGCGCTACTTGCACGAGGCCTCACCGTTCCGTTGCTAAAAGCCATCAGCCGCCACGAGCGATGTCGCCTCCTGATGTTGCCCACAATAATTGATGGCAATCGGAACGTACTGAGTTTAGCCCCATGCGCACGGCACTTTGTGGCGCTACTTGCACGAGGACTAGCCTTCCGTTGCCAAAGGCCATCAGCCGCCACGAGCGATGCCAGACACAACTCATAACAACCAATGGAAATCGGCACGTACTTAGCTTAGACCCATGTGCATGACACCTTGTGGTGCTACTTGCACGAGGCCTCGCCATTCCGTTTCCAAAAACCATCGGCCGTCACGAGCGATGTCTCCTCCCCATGTTTCCCACAGCAACCGATGGCAATCAGAACGTACTGAGTTTAGCCTCATGTTTGCAGCGCTACTTGTACAAGGCCTCGCCGTTCAGTTTCCAAAGGCCATGAGCCGCCAAAAGCGATGCCAGACACAACTCATAACAACCGATGGCAATCGGCACGTACTTAGCTTAGTGCCATGCGCCGGACACCTTGCGGCATTACTTGCACGAGGCCTCGCCATTCCGTTGCCAAAAACCATCAGCCGCCACGAGCGATGTCTCCTCTTGATGTTGCCCACAACAATCGATGGCAATCGGAACGTTCTGAGTTTAGCCCCATGTGCACGACACCTTGCGGCACTACTTGCACGAGGCCTCGCCGTTCCATTGCTAAAAGCCATCAGCCGCCACATGCATTGCCAAACACAACTCACAACAATCGATGGCAATCGGCACGTACTTAGCTTAGCCACATGCGCATGGCACCTTGCGGCGCTACTTGCACGAGGACTAGCCGGTCTGTTGCCAAAAGCCATCAGCCGCCATGAGCGATGCCAGGCACAACTCATAACAACTGATGGCAATTGGCAGGTACTTAGCTTAGCCCCATGCGCATGACACCTTGCGGTGCTACTTGCACGAGGCCTTGCCGTTCCGTTACCAAAAAGCCATCAGCCGCCGCGAGCGATGTCACCTCCCGATGTTGCCCGCAAGAACCAATGGCAATCGGCACGTACTTAGCTTAGCCGTATGCCCACGGCACCTTGCGGCGCTACTTGCACAAGGCCTCGCTGTTCCGTTGCTAAAAGCCATCGGCTGCCACAAGCGATGCCAGATACAACTCACAACACCCGATGGCAATCGGCACGTACTTAGCTTAGCCCCATGCGTACGGCACCTTACGGCGCTACTTGCACAAGGCCTCGCCTTTCTGTTGCCAAAAGCCATCAGACGCCACGAGAAATGTCGCCTCCCGATATTGCCCACAACAACCGAAGGCAATCGGAACGTACTGAGTTTAGCTACATGCGCACGGCTCCTTACGGCGCTACTTGCATGAAGCCTCGCCATTCCGTTGCCAAAAGCCATCAGACTCCACGAGCAATGTCGCCTACTGATGTTGCCCGCAACAACCGACGGCAATCGGCACGTACATATCTTAGCCCCATGCGTACGGCACCTTGCGGAGCTACTTGCACAAGGCCTCGCCGTTCCGTTGCCAAAAACCATTAGCCGCCACGAGCGATGTCGCCTCCCGACGTTGCCCGCAACAACCGATGGCAATCGGTACGTACTTAGCTTAGCCACATGCACATGGCACCTTGCGGCGCTACTTGCACGAGGACTAGCCATTCCGTTGCCAAAAGCCATCAGCCGCCACGAGCGATGCCAGACACAACTCATAACAACCGATGGCAATCGGCACGTACTTAGATTAGCCCCATGCGCATGACACCTTGCAATGCTAGTTGCACGAGGCCTCGCTGTTCTGTTGCCAAAAATCATCTGCCGCCACGAGCGATGTCTCTTCCCGATGTTGCCCACATCAACTGATGGCAATCGAAACGTACTGAGTTTAGCCTCATGTTTGCGGCAATACTTGCATGAGGCCTCGCCATTCCGTTGCCAAAAGCCATCAGCCTCCACGAGCTATGTTGCCTCCCGATGTTGCCCGCAATAACCGATGGCAATTGGCACGTACTTAGCTTAGCCACATGCGCATGGCACCTTGCGGCACTACTTGCATGCAGACTAGCCGTTCCGTTGCCAAAAACCATCAGCCGCCACGAGCGATGCCGGACATAACTCATAACAATCGATGGCAATCGGCACCTACTTAGATTTGCCCCATGCGCATAACACATTGCGGTGCTACTTGCATGAGGCCTCGCCGTTCCGTTGCCAAAAACCATCAGCCGCCACGAGCGATGTCTCCTCCTGATGTTGCCCACAGTAACCAATGGCAATCGAAACGTACGGAGTTTAGCCTCATGTTTGCGGCGCTACTTGCACCAGGCCTCACCATTCTGTTGCCAAAAGCCATCAGCCGCCACGAGCTATGTTGCCTCCCGATGTTGCCCGCAAGAACCGAAGGCAATCGGAACGTACTGAGTTTAGCCCCATGCGCACATCACCTTGCGCCGCTACTTGCACGAGGCCTCGCCGTTCCGTTGCCAAAAGCCATCAGATGCCACGAGCGATGCCAGATACAACTCACAACAACTGAAGGAAATCGGCACGTACTTAGCTTAGCCCCATGCGTACGGCACCTTGCGGCGCTACTTGCACGAGGCCTCGCCATTCCGTTTCCTAAAGCCATCAGTCGCCACGAGCGATGTTGCCTCCCGATGTTGCCTAAAATAACCGATGGCAATCGGCATGCACTTAGCTTAGCCACATGCGCATGGCACCTTGCGGCGCTACTTGCACGAGGACTAGCCGTTCCGTTGCCAAAAGCCATCAGCCGCCACGAGCGATGCCAGACACAACTCATAACAACCGATGGCAATCGGCACGTACTTAGATTAGCCCCATGCACATGACACCTTGCGGTGCTAGTTGCACGAGGCCTCGCCGTTCTGTTGCCAAAAACCATCTGCCGCCACGAGCGATGTCTCTTCCCGATATTGCCCACATCAACTGATGGCAATCAAAACGTACTGAGTTTAGCCTCATGTTTGCGGCACTACTTGCACGAGGCCTCGCCATTCCGTTGCCAAAAGCCATCAGCCTCCACGAGCTATGTTGCCTCCCAATGTTGCCCGCAATAACCGATGGCAATCGGCACGTACTTAGCTTAGCCACATGCGCATGGCACCTTGCGGCGCTACTTGCATGCAGACTAGCCGTTCCGTTGCAGAAAACCATCAGCCGCCACGAGCGATGCCGGACATAACTCATAACAATCGATGGCAATCGGCACCTACTTAGATTTGCCCCATGCGCATAACACTTTGCGGTGCTACTTGCATGAGGCCTCGCCGTTCCGTTGCCAAAAACCATCAGCCGCCACGAGCGATGTCTCCTCCCGATGTTGCCCACAGCAACCAATGGCAATCGAAACGTACCGAGTTTAGCCTCATGTTTGCGGCGCTACTTGCACGAGGCCTCACCATTCCGTTGCCAAAAGCCATCAGCCGCCACGAGCTATGTTGCCTCCCGATGTTGCCCGCAAGAACCGATGGCAATCGGAACGTACTGAGTTTAGCCCCATGCGCACATCACCTTGCGCCGCTACTTGCACGAGGCCTCGCCGTTCCGTTGCCAAAAGCCATCAGATGCCACGAGCGATGCCAGATACAACTCACAACAACTGAAGGAAATCAGCACGTACTTAGCTTAGCCCCATGCGTACGGCACCTTGCGGCGCTACTTGCACGAGGCCTCGCCATTCCGTTTCCTAAAGCCATCAGTCGCCACGAGCGATGTTGCCTGCAACAACCGATGGCAATCGTCATGCACTTAGCTTAGCCACATGCGCATGGCACCTTGCGGCGCTACTTGCACGAGGACTAGCCGTTCCGTTGCCAAAAGCCATCAGCCGCCACGAGCGATGCCAGACACAACTCATAACAACCGATGGCAATCGGCACGTACTTAGATTAGCCCCATGCACATGACACCTTGCGGTGCTAGTTGCACGAGGCCTCGCCGTTCTGTTGCCAAAAACCATCTGCCGCCACGAGCGATGTCTCTTCCCGATGTTGCCCACATCAACTGATGGCAATCAAAACGTACTGAGTTTAGCCTCATGTTTGCGGCACTACTTGCACGAGGCCTCGCCATTCCGTTGCCAAAAGCCATCAGCCACCACGAGCTATGTTGCCTCCCAATGTTGCCCGCAATAACCGATGGCAATCGGCACGTACTTAGCTTAGCCACATGCGCATGGCACCTTGCGGCGCTACTTGCATGCAGACTAGCCGTTCCGTTGCAGAAAACCATCAGCCGCCACGAGCGATGCCGGACATAACTCATAACAATCGATGGCAATCGGCACCTACTTAGATTTGCCCCATGCGCATAACACTTTGCGGTGCTACTTGCATGAGGCCTCGCCGTTCCGTTGCTAAAAACCATCAGCCGCCACGAGCGATGTCTCCTCCCAATGTTGCCCACAGCAACCAATGGCAATCGAAACGTACCGAGTTTAGCCTCATGTTTGCGGCGCTACTTGCACGAGGCCTCACCATTCCGTTGCCAAAAGCCATCAGCCGCCACGAGCTATGTTGCCTCCCGATGTTGCCCGCAAGAACCAATGGCAATCGGAACGTACTGAGTTTAGCCCCATGCGCACATCACCTTGCACCGCTACTTGCACGAGGCCTTGCCGTTCCGTTGCCAAAAGCCATCAGATGCCACGAGCGATGCCAGATACAACTCACAACAACTGAAGGAAATCGGCACGTACTTAGCTTAGCCCCATGCGTACGGCACCTTGCGGCGCTACTTGCCCGAGGCCTCGCCATTCCGTTTCCTAAAGCCATCAGTCGCCACGAGCGATGTCGCCTACTGATGTTGCCCGCAACAACCGATGGCAATCGGCACGTACTTAGCTTAGCCACATGCGCATGGCACCTTGCGGCGCTACTTGCACGAGGACTAGCCGTTCCGTTGCCAAAAGCCATCAGCCGCCACGAGCGATGCCAGACACAACTCATAACAACCGATGGCAATCGGCACGTACTTAGATTAGCCCCATGCGCATGACACCTTGCGGTGCTAGTTGCACGAGGCCTCGCCGTTCTGTTGCCAAAAACCATCTGCCGCCACGAGCGATGTCTCTTCCCGATGTTGCCCACATCAACTGATGGCAATCGAAACGTACTGAGTTTAGCCTCATGTTTGCGGCACTACTTGCACGAGGCCTCGCCATTCCGTTGCCAAAAGCCATCAGCCTCCACGAGCTATGTTGCCTCCCGATGTTGCCCGCAACAACCGACGGCAATCGGCACGTACATATCTTAGCCCCATGCGTACGGCACCTTGCGGAGCTACTTGCACGAGGCCTCGCCGTTCCGTTGCCAAAAACCATTAGCCGCCACGAGCGATGTTGCCTCCCGATATTGCCCGCAACAACCGATGGCAATCGGTACGTACTTAGCTTAGCCACATGCACATGGCACCTTGCGGCGCTACTTGCACGAGGACTAGCCGTTCCGTTGCCAAAAGCCATCAGCCGCCACGAGCGATGCCAGACACAACTCATAACAACCGATGGCAATCGGCACGTACTTAGATTAGCCCCATGCGCATGACACCTTGCAGTGCTAGTTGCACGAGGCCTCGCTGTTCTGTTGCCAAAAACCATCTGCCGCCACGAGCGATGTCTCTTCCCGATGTTGCCCACATCAACTGATGGCAATCGAAACGTACTGAGTTTAGCCTCATGTTTGCGGCACTAGTTGCATGAGGCCTCGCCATTCCGTTGCCAAAAGCCATCAGCCTCCACGAGCTATGTTGCCTCCCGATGTTGCCCGCAATAACCGATGGCAATCGGCACGTACTTAGCTTGGCCACAGGCGCATGGCACCTTGCGGCGCTACTTGCATGCAGACTAGCTGTTTCGTTGCCAAAAACCATCAGCCGCCACGAGCGATGCCGGACATAACTCATAACAATCGATGGCAATCGGCGCCTACTTAGATTTGCCCCATGCGCATAACACTTTGCGGTGCTACTTGCATGAGGCCTCGCCGTTCCGTTGCCAAAAACCATCAGCCGCCACGAGCGATGTCTCCTCCCGATGTTGCCCACAGCAACCAATGGCAATCGAAACGTACCGAGTTTAGCCTCATGTTTGCGGCGCTACTTGCACGAGGCCTCACCATTCCGTTGCCAAAAGCCATCAGCCGCCACGAGCTATGTTGCCTCCCGATGTTGCCCGCAAGAACCGATGGCAATCGGAACGTACTGAGTTTAGCCCCATGCGCACATCACCTTGCGCCGCTACTTGCACGAGGCCTCGCCGTTCCGTTGCCAAAAGCCATCAGATGCCACGAGCGATGCCAGATACAACTCACAACAACTGAAGGAAATCGGCACGTACTTAGCTTAGCCCCATGCGTACGGCACCTTGCGGCGCTACTTGCACGAGGCCTCGCCATTCCGTTTCCTAAAGCCATCAGTCGCCACGAGCGATGTTGCCTCCCGATGTTGCCTGCAACAACCGATGGCAATCGGCACGTACTTAGCTTAGCCACATGCGCATGGCACCTTGCGGCGCTACTTGCACGAGGACTAGCCGTTCCGTTGCCAAAAGCCATCAGCCGCCACGAGCGATGCCAGACACAACTCATAACAACCGATGGCAATCGGCACGTACTTAGATTAGCCCCATGCGCATGACACCTTGCGGTGCTAGTTGCACGAGGCCTCGCCGTTCTGTTGCCAAAAACCATCTGCCGCCACGAGCGATGTCTCTTCCCGATGTTGCCCACATCAACTGATGGCAATCGAAACGTACTGAGTTTAGCCTCATGTTTGCGGCACTACTTGCACGAGGCCTCGCCATTCCGTTGCCAAAAGCCATCAGCCTCCACGAGCTATGTTGCCTCCCGATGTTGCCCGCAATAACCGATGGCAATCGGCATGTACTTAGCTTAGCCACATGCGCATGGCACCTTGCGGCGCTACTTGCATGCAGACTAGCCGTTCCGTTGCCAAAAACCATCAGCCGCCACGAGCGATGCCGGACATAAATCATAACAATCGATGGCAATCGGCACCTACTTAGATTTGCCCCATGCGCATAACACTTTGCGGTGCTACTTGCATGAGGCCTTGCCGTTCCGTTGCCAAAAACCATCAGCCGCCACGAGCGATGTCTCCTCCCGATGTTGCCCACAACAACCAATGGCAATCGGAACGTACCGAGTTTAGCCTCATGTTTGCGGCGCTACTTGCACGAGGCCTCACCATTCCGTTGCCAAAAGCCATCAGCCGCCACGAGCTATGTTGCCTCCCGATGTTGCCCGTAAGAACCGATGGCAATTGGAACGTACTGAGTTTAGCCCCATGCGCACATCACCTTGCGTCGCTACTTGCACGAGGCCTCGCCGTTCTGTTGCCAAAAGCCATCAGATGCCACGAGCGATGCCAGATACAACTCACAACAACTGAAGGAAATCGGCACGTACTTAGCTTAGCCCCATGCGTACGGCACCTTGCGGCGCTACTTGCACGAGGCCTCGCCATTCCGTTTCCTAAAGCCATCAGTCGCCACGAGCGATGTTGCCTCCCGATGTTGCCTGCAACAACCGATGGCAATCGGCACGTACTTAGCTTAGCCATATGCGCATGGCACCTTGCGGTGCTACTTGCACGAGAACTAGCCGTTCTGCTGCCAAAAGCCTTCAGCTGCCACGAGCGATGCCAGACACAACTCATAACAACTGATGGAAATCGGCACGTACTTAGCTTAGCCCCATGCGCATGACACCTTGCGGTGCTACTTGCACGAGGCCTTGCCGTTCCGTTACCAAAAAGCCATCAATGGCCACGAGCGATGTCGCCTCTCGATGTTGCCCGCAAGAACCGATGGCAATCGGCACTTACTTAGCTTAGCCGTATGCGCACGGCACTTTGCAGCGCTACTTGCACAAGGCCTCGCCGTTCCGTTGCTAAAAGCCATTGGCTGCCACAAGCGATATCAAATACAACTCACAACACCCGATGGCAATCGGCACGTACTTAGCTTAGCCCCATGTGTACGGCACCTTACGGCGCTACTTGCACGAGGCCTCGCCATTCCATTGCCAAAAGCCATCATACGCCACGAGCAATGTCGCCTCCCGATGTTGCCCACAAAAACCGAAGGCAATCGGAATGTACTGAGTTTAGCTACATGCGCACGGCTCCTCGCGGCGCTACTTGCACGAGGCCTCGCCATTCCGTTGCCAAAAGCCATCAGACTCCATGAGCAGTGTCGCCTACTGATGTTGCCCGCAACAACCGATGGCAATCGGCACGTACTTAGCTTAGCCACATGCGCATGGCACCTTGCGGCGCTACTTGCACGAGGACTAGCCGTTCCGTTGCCAAAAGCCATCAGCCGCCACGAGCGATGCCAGACACAACTCATAACAACCGATGGCAATCGGCACGTACTTAGATTAGCCCCATGCGCATGACACCTTGCGGTGCTAGTTGCACGAGGCCTCGCCGTTCTGTTGCCAAAAACCATCTGCCGCCACGAGCGATGTCTCTTCCTGATGTTGCCCACAGCATCCAATGGCAATCGAAACGTACTGAGTTTAGCCTCATGTTTGCGGCGCTACTTGCACGAGGCCTCGCCATTCCGTTGCCAAAAGCCATCAGCCTCCACGAGCAATGTTATCTCCCGATGTTGCCCGCAATAACCGATGGCAATCGGCACGTACTTAGCTTAGCCACATGCGCATGGCACCTTGCGGCGCTACATGCATGCGGACTAGCCGTTCCGTTGCCAAAAACCATCATCCGCCACGAGCGATGCCGGACATAACTCATAAAAATCGATGGCAATCGGCACCTACTTAGATTTTCCCCATGCGCATAACACTTTGCGGTGCTACATGCATGAGGCCTCGCCGTTCCGTTGCCAAAAACCATCAGCCGCCACGAGCGATGTCTCCTCCCGATGTTGCCCACAGCAACCAATGGCAATCGAAACGTACTGAGTTTAGCCTCATGTTTGCGGCGCTACTTGCACGAGGCCTCACCATTCCGTTGCCAAAAGCCATCAGCCGCCACGAGCTATGTTGCCTCCCGATGTTGCCCGCAAGAACCGATGGCAATCGGAACGTACTGAGTTTAGCCCCATGCGCACGTCACCTTGCACCGCTACTTGAACGAGGCCTCGCCGTTCCGTTGCAAAAAGCCATCAGCCTCCACGAGCGATGTCGCTTCCCGGTGTTGCCCGCAATAACCGATAGCAATCGGCACGTACTTAGCTTAGCCACATGCGCATGGCACCTTGCGGCACTACTTGCATGCGGACTAGCCGATCCGTTGCCAAAAACCATCATTCACCACGAGCGATGCCGCACACAACTCCTAACAATCGATGGCAATCGGCACCTACTTAGATTAGCCCCATGCACATGACACTTTGCGGTGCTACTTGCATGAGGCCTCGTCGTTCCGTTGCCAAAAACCATCAGCCGCCACGAGCGATGTCTCCTCCCGTTGTTGCCCACAGCAAATGATGGCAATCGAAACGTACTGAGTTTAGGCTCATGTTTGCGGTGCTACTTGAATGAGGCCTCACCATTCCATTGCCAAAAGCCATCAGTTGCCACGAGCTATGTTGCCTCCCGATGTTGCCCGCAAGAACCGATGGCAATTGGAACGCACTGCGTTTAGCCCATATGCGCACGTCACCTTGCGCCGCTACTTGGCACGAGGCCTCGCCGTTCCATTGCCAAAAGCCATCAGATGCCACGAGCGATGCCAGATACAACTCACAACAACTGAAGGCAATCGGCATGTACTTAGCTTAGCCCCCGGCGTACAGCACCTTGCAGCGCTACTTGCACGGGCCTCGCCATTCCGTTTCCTAAAGCCATCAGCCGCCACGAGCGATGCCAGGCTCAACTCATAACAACTGATGGCAATCGGCACGTACTTAGCTTAGCCCCATGCGCATGACACCTTGCGGTGCTACTTGCACGAGGCCTTGCCATTCCGTTACCAAAAATCCATCAGCCGCCACTAGCGATGTCGCCACCCGATGTTGCCCGCAAGAACCGATGGCAATCGGCACGTACTTAGCTAAGCCGTATGCGCACGGCACCTTGCGGCGCTACTTGCACAAGGCCTCGCCGTTCCCTTGCTAAAATCCATCGGCTGCCACAAGCGATGCCAGATACAACTCACAACACCCGATGGCAATCGGCACGTACTTAGCTTAGCCTCTTGCGTACGGCACCTTACGGCGCTACTTGCACGAGGCCTCGCCATTCCGTTGCCAAAAGCCATCAGACGCCACGAGCAATGTCGCCTCCCGATGTTGCCCATAACAACCGAAGGCAATCGGAACGTACTGAGTTTAGCTACATGTGCACGGCTCCTTTCGGCGCTACTTGCACGAGGCCTCGCCATTCCGTTGCCAAAAGCCATCAGACTCCACGAGCAATGTCGCCTCCCGATGTTGCCCGCAACAACCGATGGCGATCGACACGTACATATCTTAGCCCCATGCGTACGGCACCTTGCGGCGCTACTTGCACGAGGCCTCGCCATTCCGTTGCCAAAAACCATTAGCCGCCACGAGCGATGTCGCCTCCCTATGTTGCCCGCAACAACCGATGGCAATCGGTACGTACGTAGCTTAGCCACATGCACATGGCACCTTGCGGCGCTACTTGCACGAGGACTAGCCTTTCCGTTGCCAAAAGCCATCAGCCGCCACGAGCGATGCCAGACACAACTCATAACAACCGATGGCAATCGGCATGTACTTAGCTTAGCCCCATGTGCATGACACCTTGCGGTGCTAGCTGCACGAGGCCTCACCGTTCTGTTGCCAAAAACCATCTGCCGCCATGAGCGATGTCTCCTCCCGATGTTGCCCACAGCAACCGATGGCAATCAAAACGTACTGAGTTTAGCCTCATGTTTGCGGCGCTACTTGCACGAGGCCTCACCATTCCGTTGCCAAAAGCCATCAGCCGCCACAAGCTATGTTGCCTCCCGATGTTGCCCACAAGAACCAATGGCAATCGGAACGTACTGAGTTTAGCCCCATGCGCACGTCACCTTGCGCCGCTACTTGCACGAGGCCTCGCCGTTCCGTTGCCAAAAGCCATCAGATGCCATGAGCGATGCCAGATACAACTCACAACAACTGAAGGCAATCGGCACGTACTTAGCTTAGCCCTATGCGTACGGCACCTTGCGGCGCTACTTGCACGAGGCCTCGCCATTCCGTTTCCTAAAGCCATCAGTCGCCACGAGCGATGTTGCCTCCCGATGTTGCCTGCAACAACCGATGGCAATCGGCACGTACTTAGCTTAGCCACATGCGCATGGCACCTTGCGGCGCTACTTGCATGCGGACTAGCCGTTCCGTTGCCAAAAACCATCAGCCGCCACGAGCGATGCCGGACATAACTCATAACAATCGATGGCAATCGGCACCTACTTAGATTTGCCCCATGTGCATAACACTTTGCGGTGCTACTTGCATGAGGCCTCGCCGTTCCGTTGCCAAAAACCATCAGCCGCCATGAGCGATGTCTCCTCCCGATGTTGCCCACAGCAACCAATGGCAATCGAAACGTACCGAGTTTAACCTCATGTTTGCGGCGCTACTTACACGAGGCCTCACCATTCCGTTGCCAAAAGCCATCAGCGGCCACGAGCTATGTTGCCTCCCGATGTTGCCCGCGAGAACCGATGGCAATCGGAACGTACTGAGTTTAGCCCCATGCGCACGTCACCTTGCGCCGCTACTTAAACGAGGCCTCGTCGTTCCGTTGCAAAAAGCCATCAGCCTCCACGAGCGATGTCGCTTCCCGGTGTTGCCCGCAATAACCGATGGCAATCGGCACGTACATAGCTTAGCCACATGCGCATGGCACCTTGCGGCACTACTTGCGTGCGGACTAGCCGTTCCGTTGCCAAAAACCATCATCCACCACGAGCGATGCCAGACACAACTCATAACAATCGATGGCAATCGGCACCTACTTAGATTAGCCCCATGCACATGACACTTTGCGGTGCTACTTGCATGTGGCCTCGCCGTTCCGTTGCCAAAAACCATCAGCCGCCACGAGCGATGTCTCCTCCCAAAGTTGCCCACAACAACCGATGGCAATCGAAACATACTGAGTTTAGGCTCATGTTTGCGGCGCTACTTGAACGAGGCCTCACCATTCCGTTGCCAAAAGCCATCAGTTGCCACGAGCTATGTTGCCTCCCGATGTTGCCAGCAAGAACCGATGGCAATTGGAACGCACTGAGTTTAGCCCATATGCGCACGTCACCTTGCGCCGCTACTTGCACGAGGCCTCGCCGTTCCGTTGCCAAAAGCCATCAGATGCCACGAGCGATGCCAAATATAACTCACAACAACTGAAGGCAATCGGCACGTACTTAGCTTAGCCCCAGGCGTACAGCACCTTGCAGCGCTACTTGCATGGGCCTCGCCATTCCGTTTCCTAAAGCCATCAGTCGCCACGAGCGATGTTGCCTCCCGATGTTGCCTGCAACAACCGATGGCAATCAGCACGTACTTAGCTTAGCCACATGCGCATGGCACCTTGCGGCGCTACTTGCATGCGGACTAGCCATTCCGTTTACCAAAAACCATCAGCCGCCACGAGCGATGCCGGACATAACTCATAACAATCGATGGCAATCGGCACCTACTTAGATTTGCCCCATGTGCATAACACTTTGCGGTGCTACTTGCATGAGGCCTCGCCGTTCCGTTGCCAAAAACCATCAGCCGCCACGAGCGATGTCTCCTCCCGATGTTGCCCACAGCAACCAATGGCAATCGAAACGTACCGAGTTTAACCTCATGTTTGCGGTGCTACTTGCACGAGGCCTCACCATTCCGTTGCCAAAAACCATTAGCCGCCACGAGCGATGTCGCCTCCCTATGTTACCCGCAACAACCGATGGCAATCGGTACGTACGTAGCTTAGCCACATGCACATGGCACCTTGCGGCGCTACTTGCACGAGGACTAGCCTTTCCGTTGCCAAAAGCCATCAGCCGCCACGAGCGATGCCAGACACAACTCATAACAACCGATGGCAATCGGCATGTACTTAGCTTAGCCCTATGCGCATGACACCTTGCGGTGCTAGTTGCACGAGGCCTCACCGTTCTGTTGCCAAAAACCATCTGCCGCCATGAGCGATGTCTCCTCCCGATGTTGCCCACAGCAACCGATGGCAATCAAAACGTACTGAGTTTAGCCTCATGTTTGCGGCGCTACTTGCACGAGGCCTCACCATTCCGTTGCCAAAAGCCATCAGCCGCCACAAGCTATGTTGCCTCCCGATGTTGCCCACAAGAACCAATGGCAATCGGAACGTACTGAGTTTAGCCCCATGCGCACGTCACCTTGCGCCGCTACTTGCACGAGGCCTCGCCGTTCCGTTGCCAAAAGCCATCAGATGCCATGAGCGATGCCAGATACAACTCACAACAACTGAAGGCAATCGGCACGTACTTAGCTTAGCCCTATGCGTACGGCACCTTGCGGCGCTACTTGCACGAGGCCTCGCCATTCCGTTTCCTAAAGCCATCAGTCGCCACGAGCGATGTTGCCTCCCCGATGTTGCCTGCAACAACCGATGGCAATCAGCACGTACTTAGCTTAGCCACATGCGCATGGCACCTTGCGGCGCTACTTGCATGCGGACTAGCCGTTCCGTTGCCAAAAACCATCAGCCGCCACGAGCGATGCCGGACATAACTCATAACAATCGATGGCAATCGGCACCTACTTAGATTTGCCCCATGCGCATAACACTTTGCGGTGCTACTTGCATGAGGCCTCGCCGTTCCGTTGCCAAAAACCATCAGCCGCCACGAGCGATGTCTCCTCCCGATGTTGCCCACAGCAACCAATGGCAATCGAAACGTACCGAGTTTAACCTCATGTTTGCGGCGCTACTTGCATGAGGCCTCACCATTCCGTTGCCAAAAGCCATCAGCCGCCACAAGCTATGTTGCCTCCCGATGTTGCCCACAAGAACCAATGGCAATCGGAACGTACTGAGTTTAGCCCCATGCGCACGTCACCTTGCGCCGCTACTTGCACGAGGCCTCGCCGTTCCGTTGCCAAAAGCCATCAGATGCCACGAGCGATGCCAGATACAACTCACAACAACTGAAGGCAATCGGCACGTACTTAGCTTAGCCCCATGCGTACGGCACCTTGCGGCGCTACTTGCACGAGGCCTCGCCATTCCGTTTCCTAAAGCCATCAGTCGCCACGAGCGATGTTGCCTCCCGATGTTGCCTGCAACAACCGATGGCAATCAGCACGTACTTAGCTTAGCCACATGCGCATGGCACCTTGCGGCGCTACTTGCATGCGGACTAGCCGTTCCGTTGCCAAAAACCATCAGCCGCCACGAGCGATGCCGGACATAACTCATAACAATCGATGGCAATCGGCACCTACTTAGATTTGCCCCATGCGCATAACACTTTGCGGTGCTACTTGCATGAGGCCTCGCCGTTCCGTTGCCAAAAACCATCAGCCGCCACGAGCGATGTCTCCTCCCGATGTTGCCCACAGCAACCAATGGCAATCGAAACGTACCGAGTTTAGCCTCATGTTTGCGGCGCTACTTGCACGAGGCCTCACCATTCCGTTGCCAAAAACCATTAGCCGCCACGAGCGATGTCGACTCCCTATGTTGCCCGCAACAACCGATGGCAATCGGTACGTACGTAGCTTAGCCACATGCACATGGCACCTTGCGGCGCTACTTGCACGAGGACTAGCCTTTCCGTTGCCAAAAGCCATCAGCCGCCACGAGCGATGCCAGACACAACTCATAACAACCGATGGCAATCGGCATGTACTTAGCTTAGCCCCATGCGCATGACACCTTGCGGTGCTAGTTGCACGAGGCCTCACCGTTCTGTTGCCAAAAACCATCTGCCGCCATGAGCGATGTCTCCTCCCGATGTTGCCCACAGCAACCGATGGCAATCAAAACGTACTGAGTTTAGCCTCATGTTTGCGGCGCTACTTGCACGAGGCCTCACCATTCCGTTGCCAAAAGCCATCAGCCGCCACAAGCTATGTTGCCTCCCGATGTTGCCCACAAGAACCAATGGCAATCGGAACGTACTGAGTTTAGCCCCATGCGCACGTCACCTTGCGCCGCTACTTGCACGAGGCCTCGCCGTTCCGTTGCCAAAAGCCATCAGATGCCATGAGCGATGCCAGATACAACTCATAACAACTGAAGGCAATTGGCACGTACTTAGCTTAGCCCTATGCGTACGGCACCTTGCGGCGCTACATGCACGAGGCCTCGCCATTCCGTTTCCTAAAGCCATCAGTCGCCACGAGCGATGTTGCCTCCCGATGTTGCCTGCAACAACCGATGGCAATCAGCACGTACTTAGCTTAGCCACATGCGCATGGCACCTTGCGGCGCTACTTGCATGCGGACTAACCGTTCCGTTGCCAAAAACCATCAGCCGCCACGAGCGATGCCGGACATAACTCATAACAATCGATGGCAATCGTCACCTACTTAGATTTGCCCCATGCGCATAACACTTTGCGGTGCTACTTGCATGAGGCCTCGCCGTTCCGTTGCCAAAAACCATCAGCCGCCACGAGCGATGTCTCCTCCCGATGTTGCCCACAGCAACCAATGGCAATCGAAACGTACCGAGTTTAACCTCATGTTTGCGGCGCTACTTGCACGAGGCCTCACCATTCCGTTGCCAAAAGCCATCAGCGGCCACGAGCTATGTTGCCTCCCGATGTTGCCCGCGAGAACCGATGGCAATCGGAACGTACTGAGTTTAGCCCCATGCGCACGTCACCTTGCGCCGCTACTTAAACGAGGCCTCGCCGTTCCGTTGCAAAAAGCCATCAGCCTCCACGAGCGATGTCGCTTCCCGATTTTGCCCGCAATAACCGATGGCAATCGGCACGTACATAGCTTAGCCACATGCGCATGGCACCTTGCGGCACTACTTGCATGCGGACTAGCCGTTCCGTTGCCAAAAACCATCAGCCGCCACGAGCGATGCCGGACATAACTCATAACAATCGATGGCAATCGGCACCTACTTATATTTGCCCCATGCGCATAACACTTTGCGGTGCTACTTGCATGAGTCCTCGCCGTTCCGTTGCCAAAAACCATCAGCCGCCACGAGCGATGTCTCCTCCCGATGTTGCCCACAGCAACCAATGGCAATTGAAACATACCGAGTTTAGCCTCATGTTTGCGGCGCTATTTGCACGAGGCCTCACCATTCTGTTGCCAAAAGCCATCAGCCGCCACGAGCTATGTTGCCTCCTGATGTTGCCCGCAAGAACCGATGGCAATAGGAACGTACTGAGTTTAGCCCCATGCGCACGTCACCTTGCGCCGCTACTTGAACGAGGCCTCGCCGTTCCGTTGCAAAAAGCCATCAGCCTCCACGAGCGATGTCGCTTCCCGGTGTTGCCCGCAATAACCGATAGCAATCGGCACGTACTTAGCTTAGCCACATGCGCATGGCACCTTGCGGCGCTACTTGCATGCGGACTAGCCGATCCGTTGCCAAAAACCATCATCCACCACGAGCGATGCCGGACACAACTCATAACAATCGATGGCAATCGGCACCTACTTAGATTAGCCCCATGAACATGACACTTTGCGGTGCTACTTGCATGAGGCCTCGTCGTTCCGTTGCCAAAAACCATCAGCCGCCACGAGCGATGTCTCCTCCCGTTGTTGCCCACAGCAACCGATGGCAATCGAAACGTACTGAGTTTAGGCTCATGTTTGCGGTGCTACTTGAATGAGGCCTCACCATTCCGTTGCCAAAAGCCATCAGTTGCCACGAGCTATGTTGCCTCCCGATGTTGCTCGCAAGAACCGATGGCAATTGGAACGCACTGAGTTTAGCCCATATGCGCACGTCACCTTGCGCCGCTACTTGCACGAGGCCTCGCCGTTCCGTTGCCAAAAGCCATCAGATGCCACGAGCGATGCCAGATACAACTCACAACAACTGAAGGCAATCGGCACGTACTTAGCTTAGCCCCCGGCGTACAGCACCTTGCAGCGCTACTTGCCCGGGCCTCGCCATTCCGTTTCCTAAAGCCATCAGTCGCCACGAGCGATGTTGCCTCCCAATGTTGCTTGCAACAACCGATGGCAATCGGCACGTACATAGCTTAGCCACATGCGCATGGCACCTTGCGGCGCTACTTGCACGAGGACTAGCCGTTCTGTTGCCAAAAGCCATCAGCCGCCACGAGCGATGCCAGGCACAACTCATAACAACTGATGGCAATCGGCACGTACTTAGCTTAGCCCCATGCGCATGACACCTTGCGGTGCTACTTGCACGAGGCCTTGCCATTCCGTTACCAAAAATCCATCAGCCGCCACTAGCGATGTCGCCACCCGATGTTGCCCGCAAGAACCGATGGCAATCGGCACGTACTTAGCTAAGCCGTATGCGCACGGCACCTTGCGGCGCTACTTGCACAAGGCCTCGCCGTTCCGTTGCTAAAATTCATCGGCTGCCACAAGCGATGCCAGATACAACTCACAACACCCGATGGCAATCGGCACGTACTTAGCTTAGCCTCTTGCGTACGGCACCTTACGACGCTACTTGCACGAGGCCTCGCCATTCCGTTGCCAAAAGGCATCAGACGCCACGAGCAATGTCGCCTCCCGATGTTGCCCATAACAACCGAAGGCAATCGGAACGTACTGAGTTTAGCTACATGTGCACGGCTCCTTTCGGCGCTACTTGCACAAGGCCTCGCCATTCCGTTGCTAAAATTCATCGGCTGCCACAAGCGATGCCAGATACAACTCACAACACCCGATGGTAATCGGCACGTACTTAGCTTAGCCTCTTGCGTACGGCACCTTACGACGCTACTTGCACGAGGCCTCGCCATTCCGTTGCCAAAAGCCATCAGACGCCACGAGCAATGTCGCCTCCCGATGTTGCCCATAACAACCGAAGGCAATCGGAACGTACTGAGTTTAGCTACATGTGCACGGCTCCTTTCGGCGCTACTTGCACGAGGCCTCGCCATTCCGTTTCCAAAAGCCATCAGACTCCACGAGCAATGTCGCCTCCCGATGTTGCCCGCAACAACCGATGGCGATCGACACGTACATATCTTAGCCCCATGCGTACGGCACCTTGCGGCGCTACTTTGACGAGGCCTCGCCGTTCCGTTGCCAAAAACCATTAGCCGCCACGAGCGATGTCGCCTCCCTATGTTGCCCGCAACAACCGATGGCAATCGGTACGTACGTAGCTTAGCCACATGCACATGGCACCTTGCGGCGCTACTTGCACGAGGACTAGCCGTTCCGTTGCCAAAAGCCATCAGCCGCCACGAGCGATGCCAGACACAACTCATAACTACCGATGGCAATCGGCAGGTACATAGATTAGCCCCATGCGCATGACACCTTGCGGTGCTAGTTGCACGAGGCCTCACTGTTCTGTTGCCAAAAACCATCTGCCGCCACGAGCGATGTCTCTTCCCGATGTTGCCCACATCAACCGATGGCAATCGAAACGTACTGAGTTTAGCCTCATGTTTGCGGCGCTACTTGCACGAGGCCTCGCCATTCCGTTGCCAAAAGCCATCAGCCTCCACGAGCTATGTTGCCTCCCGATGTTGCCCGCAATAACCGATGGCAATCGGCACGTACTTAGCTTAGCCACATGCGTATGGCACCTTGCGGCGCTACTTGCATGCGGACTAGCCGTTCCGTTGCCAAAAACCATCAGCCGCCACGAGCGATGCCGGACATAACTCATAACAATCGATGGCAATCGGCACCTACTTAGATTTGCCCCATGCGCATAACTTTGCGGTGCTACTTGCATGAGTCCTCGTCGTTCCGTTGCCAAAAACCATCAGCCGCCACGAGCGATGTCTCCTCCCGATGTTGCCCACAGCAACCAATGGCAATCGAAACATACCGAGTTTAGCCTCATGTTTGCGGCGCTACTTGCACGAGGCCTCACCATTCTGTTGCCAAAAGCCATCAGCCGCCACGAGCTATGTTGCCTCCCGATGTTGCCCGCAAGAACCGATGGCAATAGGAACGTACTGAGTTTAGCCCCATGCGCACGTCACCTTGCGCCGCTACTTGAACGAGGCCTCGCCGTTCCGTTGCAAAAAGCCATCAGCCTCCACGAGCGATGTCGCTTCCCGGTGTTGCCCGCAATAACCGATAGCAATCGGCACGTACTTAGCTTAGCCACATGCGCATGGCACCTTGCGGCACTACTTGCATGCGGACTAGCCGATCCGTTGCCAAAAACCATCATCCACCACGAGCGATGCCGCACACAACTCATAACAATCGATGGCAATCGGCACCTACTTAGATTAGCCCCATGCACATGACACTTTGCGGTGCTACTTGCATGAGGCCTCGCCGTTCCGTTGCCAAAAACCATCAGCCGCCACGAGCGATGTCTCCTCCCGTTGTTGCCCACAGCAAACGATGGCAATCGAAACGTACTGAGTTTAGGCTCATGTTTGCAGTGCTACTTGAATGAGGCCTCACCATTCCGTTGCCAAAAGCCATCAGTTGCCACGAGCTATGTTGCCTCCCGATGTTGCCCGCAAGAACCGATGGCAATTGGAACGCACTGCGTTTAGCCCATATGCGCACGTCACCTTGCGCCGCTACTTGCACGAGGCCTCGCCGTTCCATTGCCAAAAGCCATCAGATGCCACGAGCGATGCCAGATACAACTCACAACAACTGAAGGCAATCGGCATGTACTTAGCTTAGCCCCCGGCGTACAGCACCTTGCAGCGCTACTTGCACGGGCCTCGCCATTCCGTTTCCTAAAGCCATCAGCCGCCACGAGCGATGCCAGGCTCAACTCATAACAACTGATGGCAATCGGCACGTACTTAGCTTAGCCCCATGCGCATGACACCTTGCGATGCTACTTGCACGAGGCCTTTCCATTCCGTTACCAAAAATCCATCAGCCGCCACTAGCGATGTCGCCACCCGATGTTGCCCGCAAGAACCGATGGCAATCGGCACGTACTTAGCTAAGCCGTATGCGCACGGCACCTTGCGGCGCTACTTGCACAAGGCCTCGCCGTTCCGTTGCTAAAATCCATCGGCTGCCACAAGCGATGCCAGATACAACTCACAACACCCGATGGCAATCGGCACGTACTTAGCTTAGCCTCATGCGTACGGCACCTTACGGCGCTACTTGCACGAGGCCTCGCCATTCCGTTGCCAAAAGCCATCAGACGCCACGAGCAATGTCGCCTCCCGATGTTGCCCATAACAACCGAAGGCAATCGGAACGTACTGAGTTTAGCTACATGTGCACGGCTCCTTTCGGCGCTACTTGCACGAGGCCTCGCCATTCCGTTGCCAAAAGCCATCAGACTCCACGAGCAATGTCACCTCCCGATGTTGCCCGCAACAACCGATGGCGATCGACACGTACATATCTTAGCCCCATGCGTACGGCACCTTGCGGCGCTACTTGCACGAGGCCTCGCCGTTCCGTTGCCAAAAACCATTAGCTGCCACGAGCGGTGTCGCCTCCCTATGTTGCCTGCAACAACCGATGGCAATCGGTACGTACGTAGCTTAGCCACATGCACATGGCACCTTGCGGCGCTACTTGCACGAGGACTAGCCGTTCCGTTGCCAAAAGCCATCAGCCGCCACGAGCGATGCCAGACACAACTCATAACAACCGATGGCAATCGGCATGTACTTAGCTTAGCCCCATGCGCATGACACCTTGCGGTGCTAGTTGCACGAGGCCTCACCGTTCTGTTGCCAAAAACCATCTGCCGCCATGAGCGATGTCTCCTCCCGATGTTGCCCACAGCAACCGATGGCAATCAAAACGTACTGAGTTTAGCCTCATGTTTGCGGCGCTACTTGCACGAGGCCTCACCATTCCGTTGCCAAAAGCCATCAGCCGCCACAAGCTATGTTGCCTCCCGATGTTGCCCACAAGAACCAATGGCAATCGGAACGTACTGAGTTTAGCCCCATGCGCACGTCACCTTGCGCCGCTACTTGCACGAGGCCTCGCCGTTCCGTTGCCAAAAGCCATCAGATGCCATGAGCGATGCCAGATACAACTCACAACAACTGAAGGCAATCGGCACGTACTTAGCTTAGCCCTATGCGTACGACACCTTGCGGCGCTACTTGCATGAGGCCTCGCCATTCCGTTTCTAAAGCCATCAGTCGCCACGAGCGATGTTGCCTCCCGATGTTGCCTGCAACAACCGATGGCAATCAGCATGTACTTAGCTTAGCCACATGCGCATGGCACCTTGCGGCGCTACTTGCATGCGGACTAGCCGTTCCGTTGCCAAAAACCATCAGCCGCCACGAGCGATGCCGGACATAACTCATAACAATCGATGGCAATCGGCACCTACTTAGATTTGCCCCATGCGCATAACACTTTGCGGTGCTACTTGCATGAGGCCTCGCCGTTCCGTTGCCAAAAACCATCAGCCGCCACGAGCGATGTCTCCTCCCGATGTTGCCCACAGCAACCAATGGCAATCGAAACGTACCGAGTTTAACCTCATGTTTGCGGCGCTACTTGCACGAGGCCTCACCATTCCGTTGCCAAAAGCCATCAGCGGCCACGAGCTATGTTGCCTCCCGATGTTGCCCGCGAGAACCGATGGCAATCGGAACGTACTGAGTTTAGCCCCATGCGCACGTCACCTTGCGCCGCTACTTAAACGAGGCCTCGCCGTTCCGTTGCAAAAAGCCATCAGCCTCCACGAGCGATGTCGCTTCCCGGTGTTGCCCGCAATAACCGATGGCAATCGGCACGTACTTAGCTTAGCCACATGCGCATGGCACCTTGCGGCACTACTTGCATGCGGACTAGCCGTTCCATTGCCAAAAACCATCATCCACCACGAGCGATGCCAGACACAACTCATAACAATCGATGGCAATCGGCACCTACTTAGATTAGCCCCATGCACATGACACTTTGCGGTGCTACTTGCATGAGGCCTCGCCGTTCCGTTGCCAAAAACCATCAGCCGCCACGAGCGATGTCTCCTCCCGTTGTTGCCCACAGCAACCGATGGCAATCGAAACGTACTGAGTTTAGGCTCATGTTTGCGGCGCTACTTGAATGAGGCCTCACCATTCCGTTGCCAAAAGCCATCAGTTGCCACGAGCTATGTTGCCTCCCGATGTTGCCCGCAAGAACCGATGGCAATTGGAACGCACTGAGTTTAGCCCATATGCGCACGTCACCTTGCGCCGCTACTTGCACGAGGCCTCGCCATTCCGTTGCCAAAAGCCATCAGATGCCACGAGCGATGCCAGATACAACTCACAACAACTGAAGGAAATCGGCACGTACTTAGCTTAGCCCCAGGCGTACAGCACCTTGCAGCGCTACTTGCATGGGCCTCGCCATTCCGTTTCCTAAAGCCATCAGTCGCCACGAGCGATGTTGCCTCCCGATGTTGCCTGCAACAACCGATGGCAATCGGCACGTACTTAGCTTAGCCACATGCGCATGGCACCTTGCGGCGCTACTTGCACGAGGACTAGCCGTTCTGTTGCCAAAAGCCATCAGCCGCCACGAGCGATGCCAGGCACAACTCATAACAACTGATGGCAATCGGCACGTACTTAGCTTAGCCCCATGCGCATGACACCTTGCGGTGCTACTTGCACGAGGCCTTGCCGTTCCGTTACCAAAAATCCATCAGCCGCCACTAGCGATGTCGCCACCCGATGTTGCCCGCTAGAGCCGATGGCAATCGGCACGTACTTAGCTAAGCCGTATGCGCACGGCACCTTGGGCGCTACTTGCACAAGGCCTCGCCGTTCCGTTGCTAAAATCCATCGGCTGCCACAAGCGATGCCAGATACAACTCACAACACCCGATGGCAATCGGCACGTACTTAGCTTAGCCTCATGCGTACGGCACCTTACGGCGCTACTTGCATGAGGCCTCGCCATTCCGTTGCCAAAAGCCATCAGACGCCACGAGCAATGTCGCCTCCCGATGTTGCCCATAACAACCGAAGGCAATCGGAATGTACTGAGTTTAGCTACATGTGCACGGCTCCTTTCGGCGCTACTTGCACGAGGCCTCGCCATTCCGTTGCCAAAAGCCATCAGACTCCACGAGTAATGTCGCCTCCCGATGTTGCCCGCAACAATCGATGGCAATCGGCACGTACATATCTTAGCCCCATGCGTACGGCACCTTGCGGCGCTACTTGCACGAGTCCTCGCCGTTCCGTTGCCAAAAACCATTAGCCGCCACGAGCGATGTCGCCTCCCTATGTTGCCCGCAACAACCGATGGCAATCGGTACGTACTTAGCTTAGCCACATGCACATGGCACCTTGCGGCGCTACTTGCACGAGGACTAGCCGTTCCGTTGCCAAAACCCATCAGCCGCCACGAGCGATGCCAGACACAACGCATAACAACCGATGGCAATCGGCATGTACTTAGCTTTGCCCCATGCGCATGAGACCTTGCGGTGCTAGTTGCACGAGGCCTCACCGTTCTGTTGCCAAAAACCATCTGCCACCATGAGCGATGTCACCTCCCGATGTTGCCCACAGCAACCGATGGCAATCAAAACGTACTGAGTTTAGCCTCATGTTTGCGGTGCTACTTGCACGAGGCCTCACCATTCCGTTGCCAAAAGCCATCAGCCGCCACGAGCTATGTTGCCTCCCGATGTTGCCCGCAAGAACCAATGGCAATCGGAACGTACTGAGTTTAGCCCATGCGCACGTCACCTTGCACCGCTACTTGCACGAGGCCTCGCCGTTCCGTTGCCAAAAGCCATCAGATGCCACGAGCGATGCCAGATACAACTCACAACAACTGAAGACAATCGGCACGTACTTAGCTTAGCCCCATGCGTACGGCACCTTGCGGCGCTACTTGCACGAGGCCTCGCCATTCCGTTTCCTAAAGCCATCAGTCGCCAGGAGCGATGTTGCCTCCCGATGTTGCCTGCAACAACCGATGGCAATCGGCACGTACTTAGCTTAGGCACATGCGCATGGCACCTTGCGACGCTACTTGCATGCGGACTAGCCGTTCCGTTGCCAAAAACCATCAGCCGCCACGAGCGATGCCGGACATAACTCATAACAATCGATGGCAATCGGCACCTACTTAGATTTGCCCCATGCGCATAACACTTTGCGGAGCTACTTGCATGAGGCCTCGCCGTTCCGTTGCCAAAAACCATCAGCCGCTACGAGCGATGTCTCCTCCCGATGTTGCCCACAGCAACCAATGGCAATCAAAACGTACCGAGTTATATGAAAACGCTCCTAACCCAACCCCTTCCTTCGTAGAGCCCGTGTATTGTAAGTGATCCGAACCTGCCCGGAGCGAGCCTCCCATAGAGGCAAGTGAAGTTGGTGAGCCGTATGATGGGCAACTATCTCCTGCGGTTCGGAGAGGACTCAGCTGTTAGTTAGTACCCCCTTGGTTTCGGGGTGGACCTTTTCACTCTATTTTATTATATACGCTTAGCGAAAAGAATGTTTTTTGATACACCTAGGACATGGATTCTATATGAACCAATGGATCGTGACAAGTCGTTACTACTAGCAATGACTTCCTCTTTCATTACTTCATTCTTTCCATATCCCTCTCCTTTGTTCTCAGTTACTCATCAAATGGCACTCAGTTCATATCTTTAAGTTCGATCATTGACAAGGTTCAAAGAAAGGGTGGGCCATTGATAAAGAATCGATGGAAAACCACAATGCTAGCAGATGGCGGGCCTGGTCTTCCAAACTTTACCGAGAGTATGGACGAGTCCCTCACTTCATCCATATGTGTAAAAGAGACTAGCCGCTGTGGTCGATAACATACCGATAAGAAGGACTCTACTAGACATGGATATTATGGGGTTAACTTTTAAGAGAAGAGTTTAGCCAACATACTTTACTTGAACTTCCTTAACTGTAAATGTTCCAGAAATCTTAGCAACTTCAATCTATTTTAGAAAAGTAGCAAATTGAACCAAAATTAGGAAGATGATCATAGTTCTAGCACATTAGAGCATTTTATCAAGCACTAGGTGTACTGGCTGAAGACTGAGCAAAAGAATGGGATGGACCTGATGACCCTCCCCTGAATGTTGACCTACCGCCACCAAATGAATTCCCAAAGTTGCCCACGGACCGGGCCTTACTGCTACCCTCTCGCTCAATTTTGTTCTTCAACTTATGGTTCTCTGTCGCTTGAGCAAATGCTTCTATATTCTCATAGTTCATGTCAGAATTCAAGGTAGTTGTAGCGGCCTCATGAATAACCAAAGGGCTAAGGCCCTGCACAAACCGATGCACTCCAGCCTCCATAGTGGGCAACTTGTGAATAGCATACTTGGACATGCGCGCAAACTACATATAGTACTCCCAAACACTCTTGCTACTCTATTTTAGCTTCTCAAACACCACATCACGTGCTACCTTAGTCTCGGCATGCAAAAAATAATCCATGAAAGCGTCGGCAAACTCAGTCCACCTCGCCGAAGGTCGCCCTTGCTCAGGGGAGTCCTCCCACATCTCAAACCAAAAATAGGCCACCTTCTTCAGGAGGTAGGATGCTAACTCCACTCCCTCTTCCTTAGTAGCATGCATAAACCTGAGGGTCTTGTGCATCTCATCTATGAAATCTTAGGGATCCTTCTCGGGATACGTACCCATGAACACTGGAGGATCTAACTGAAGAAACCTATTAACCCTGGAACCAATAGACTCCCCTTAGTGACTAGAAGAAGTGGGGGCAACATTCGACATCTGGGGCTGGGAAGCCACTATCTATGCCAACATCAGTATGGCTCCCCTAATATCCCCTTTAGAAAAACCGGGACCGGAAGCTGGGGCTGGAGGTGGAACTGGAATATCAAGTGGGGGATTTGTTGCACCCTCATCAGGAGTAGGAACTGGTGCACCCTTAGCAAGAATAGTACAACCAGGATATGTAGTAATCGGGGGAATATCCTCACCCCTCAGGTATTCACCCAAATCATCAATGATAGAATCAACTGCCACTCCTGGGGTAACATCGGCTCCTTGGCAAATTCTTGCCTTCTTCTTAGGCACCATTTACTAAAATTTAGAGCAATTTGCGAGTTAAAGGAGGAACAATCGTACAATCATCTTTATCGCACAATCAAGAATATCAAAGAAGGGTATTATTCTTAAATGTCCGAGTAGCCTCCTAATTATAGATGTGGTCAACAACACACCGATAAGAAGGACTCTACTAGACGTGGATATTGTGGGGTTAACTTTTAAGAGAAGAGTTTAGCCAACATACCTTACTTGAGCTTCCTTAACTCTAAATGTTCCGGAAATCTTAGCAACTTCAATCTATTTTAAAAAAGTAGAGAATTGAACCAAAATTAGGAAGATGATCATGGTTCTAGCTCATTTGAGCATTTTATCAAGCACTAGGTGTATTGGCTTAACACTGAGCAAAAGAATAGGATGGCCCTAATGACCCTCCCCTGAATGTTGACCTACCGCCACCAAATGAATTACCAAAGTTGCCCACGGACCGGACCTTACTGCTACCCTCTCGCTCAATTTTGCTCTTCAACTTATGATTCTATGTAGCTTGAGTAAATGCTACTATCTTCCCATAGTTCATGTCAAAATTCAAGGCAGTTGTAGCGGCCTCATTAATAACCAAAGGGCTAAGGCCCTACACAAACCGACGCACTCTAGCCTCCATAGTGGGCAACATGTAAATAGCTACTTGGACAGGCGCACAAACTACATATGGTACTCCCACATACTCTTGCTACCCTATTTTAGGTTTACAAACTCCACAGCATGGGTTGCCTTACTCTCGGCAGGCAAAAACTGATCCATGAAAGCGTCGGCAAACTCACTCCACCTCCCCGAAGGTGTCCTCTGCTCATGGGAGTCCTCCCACATCTCAAACCAAGAATAGGCCACCCCCTTCAGGCATTAGGATGCCAACTCCACTCCATCTTCCTTAGTAGCATGCATAAACCTGAGGGTCTTGTGCATCGCATCGATGAAATCTTGGGGATCCTCCTCGGGATCAGTACCCATGAACACTGGAGGATCTAACAGAAGAAACATGTTAACCCTAGAACCAATAGAGTCCCATTACTTACTAGAATAAGTGGGGGCAACATTCGACATCTCGACCTGGGAGGTCGCTATCTAAGCCAACATCAGTATGGCTCCCCTAAGATCTGCTTCAGAAAAACTAAGACCGGAAGCAGGGGCTGGAGGTGAAACCGGAATATCAAGTGGAGGATTCGTTGCACCCTCGTCCAGTGTAGGAACTGGTGCACCCTGCAGAGGAATAGTACAACAAGGCGATGTAGTAATCGGGGGAATATCCTCACCCCTCGGATGTTTACCCGCATCATCAAAGATAGAATCAACTGCCACTATTGGGGTAACATCGTCTCCTTGGCCAGTTCTTGCCTTCTTCTTATACGCCATTTACTAAAAGTTAGAGCAATGCACGAGTTAAAGGTAGAACAATCGTACAATCAGCTCTATCGCACAATCAAGAACACCAAAGAAAGGTATTATTCCTAAAAGTCCAAGTAGCCTCCTAATTATAGATGTGGTCGATAACTCACCGATAAGAAGGACTCTACTAGACATAGCTCTGAGATATCCTTGGGCACATTAAAACCTTAGGCTTTGATACCAAGTTTGTCACGCCCCAAACTCAGGGAGCACGACAGCGCTCAACCAAGTGAACCCGGTCAAGCAAGCATGTTGAATACTTTCTACCCAAACTCACCCATGAGTTAAAGAGAACACATATGTTTGTTAATTAACCAATAAACAGATCATGTAGATAATACCAAATTCATTACCATTAGTTAATTCATTTAATAAGTCTTAAAATGCATACATTCTCATGGTTTGAAGTGGAACAAGTGATCAAAACACAACATAATTTGTTTGACTTTCCCAACACTTATATACACCCACACTATGTCTACGGAGCCTCTAATAAATACAAAGAGTACAATGATAGTGCCGACAATAAGGCTTTGGCTATACCTCAAAACATAATGATATAATGAACAAAAGATACATGACCCCGAGTGAAGTGGGGCTCACCAAGTCAGCTGGGAAGATAGTGTGTCGCTATCACTGATCAATGTAGCATGTTGTGGAACCACCTGCATCCATAAAAGATGCAGTGCCCCCAGAAAAAGGGACGTTAGTACTGTCGAATAGTACTAGTATATATGACTAAACACCCTCTCATAAGAACGAACAAAAATGCAAGTTAGGACAATCATGATATCAGTTAAAGCCTTGAGCAGTTACCAAATATCAAATTAGGAATGAGATAAGTTTTCAAGAAAATTTCCACATTTTAAGTTGGGAGACCTTTAGTACTGATATACCACTGTTCATAGTTTTGATTATAATTTCCAATATAGTCACCACCATGTGTGCGGCATGGCATCCGATCACGACCTGATCGGCTAGGCCGTCTCATGTGAGACATCATCCTTTTCTATCAATCATCTTCTTTCATATTTCTTTCACATCTCTTCATTTTATTGGCACTAGTGGTCACAATTGTATAATTTCTCTTGGCATGTTGGTCGTGTTTCATATTTCACATTGCGCATTACGTATTTCGTATTTCATGCACACCTTTGTACTTTCAACCATCATCATGTACTTTCCAACAACAAGGCAATTCTATTCAAGACATTTAAGCACACATATGAGAAAATAGAAGTCTTAGGCACCTTACAGTTTCTTACACAATTTTCATTAGCTTTCATTTGAAACACAACTTGAAGTCAAGGCATTTAGATATGCAACCCATACATTGAACACATTCTCAAATAGTAGTGCAACATAACAAGAGCATTGAATTGCATATTGATCACGGATGTCTTTTGACACCAGCTTATCCGGGTAATCGATTTACAATAAGCAACTCGGGACTTACATGGATATTGTGGGGTTCAATTTAAAGAGAAGAGTTTAGCCAATATACCTCACTTGAGATTCTTTAGACTCTAAAATCTTCCAGAATTCTTAGCAACTTCGATTTATTTTAGAAATGTAATAAATTGAACCAAAATTAGGAAGATGATCATGGTTCTAGTTCATTCGAGCATTTTATCAAACACTAGGTGCATATTAAGGTTTCAATGTCCTTTTATAGAGGATTCCATCTTCCCACAACCCATGCTTTGCCATTATTAGGTCAACAATCTCCCTACATCCCTTGATAACACATGCATGCAAAATAAACAACTCCCATACCAATGAATTATCTTACTAATTGCCCATTTCTAGTTAAATTTCGAAATTAAGGGTTAGGGTGTAAAATCTTACCTATAGGATGAAGAACTAGTGTGCTTTTCTTATTGATCTTCCATGATTTGAGTAAGAATTGGTGTATGAAGCATAGGAACTCCGTTTTTTCACTATATGACACTCCCTCTCTCTAGAATTATATATTTCCCCCCTTTAAAATGATCCCTAAGGGTGTTTTATTATAATGGGGTTAGGTTCAAAAATTAGAAAACTAGGAGCCCCGACACAGGTCTGCGGTCACATATGCCATCGCATAATGCTTTTGCAGTCCGTGAAATGGCCCTCCAGAATTGGGCACCACTACCTGGTTATACGGCCATTTTGCGGCCCGCAGCTCGTTATGCGGTCGTATAATGCACCGCAGAACTTCCCACCAAAATATCTCCATGCTAGTTTTACAATCAATGTACCACCCACGAAATTGTTTTGCGGTCGTATAATTGGCCGTGAAATGACATCCAAAAGTTGCCTAGTTGACTGCCTCATTCTGCGGCCATTTTGCGGCCCGTAGAGTGATTCTACAGCTACATAATGGGCCGTAGAAATGCTTTTTTCTACAAAGAAGTTTCCTTCAACTCCTCAGCATACTATTCAACCCTAAAGGTCCGTACTGCGGCTATTATTAACACATACGCCTACCTCAGCATCACCAAATCCAAGGTTTTAGATAAAAGTTTACGGGGCCTTCCAAATATAATGGTTTATTGTCTTTTGGACGACGTGGTTCGTGCTATGATCTCTTGTGGTGATATTTTGTTTAGGATCATAGTGTACCGACAAGGAGTATTGTTAACTTGAAGGCAAGTTGAGGAGGATTCAAAGAAATTGATCAGCTTGGTAGTGTAGGGTCAGCATAGTAATAAAGGTAATTGGTTCACTTGGTGTGGTGAAGCTTTACCAGTGTTTTATGCCAATACACTTGGGTTTGATGGCTTGCGTGACTTGGTGAAGTTGGGAAAATTCATTTATGATTGCTTAGTTATGTGTGGACGGGTTTCGAATAGTTCTTGATAGTGTCGAGGATGGCTTGGGCTGGATGTCTGCCAGCGGCATAAGGAACATGTTGTGTGTTATGATATTTCTCCCGTATGGGGTCACAAGTTCTAGATAGAATGGCCGGTTTCAGATGTTTAGAAGAATGCTAGCATTATCAGGTACCACCTAAGAAGGGTGCGCACTCCAAAGGCATATTGTGCTTTGACTTGCAGATGCCTGACATGTATTATGCTAATGGGCCGATGGATTAATTACTAATGTTTAGATTTATCTCTGTGGCAATAAGGAATTATTGAAGTATTTCTCGTGGAACGATTGTGTACGATGAATAGGTCAGTAATTTGAATAATGTAGTTGGGATCGGGAGATTATGGTATTCTAAGGATTTGAAGACGAAGAGGATTCTCAAAGGCATGTGTTATAGATCGATTATTGTGCAAATTTCGGAGGTTATCTACCTATTTTGGGAGGATTAGAAATGATTTGGAGGCCATTGGTGGGCCTAATGAGAATGTATATTCTACATCCGGTTGGATTTGTCTATCCAACACAATTATTATGGAGGGATGTATTATCAGTTGGAGTGGATCTTATTCATGTTTAGATATGTTCCATGTGTTACTCTCATATGCTATGATGGGTTGTGATCTGTTGATTACTTTTACCTGATGCGATTCTGTTGGGGGGCTTGTGGCAAAATTCGAGCGAGATGATTCTCGGGGTGTTGAATAGTTGATTGCACCTTGGTTGTGGTCTTTCTATTTGTGATATATTGTGCTATCCATGTTTCCATGGTTATGGTCATGCATTTCACGTGTTTGTTGTTGATATGTATATGGTTATTGATAGTGAGCATCACGGCTCCACGTATCTTATGTGTACAAGTTATTCGATTGGGTCACGCATCATATCAGAGTTATGTTGGGATATGATTCTTTGGGCTTAATTCTTGTGTTTTTTTCTCCCTTGTGTGATGGCTTCATAGCATTGCGCTTCATGGTGGTATCTGTTGAGCTTGTGGTGCTGTTCTCTCATTTGATTTTCTTTAATTATTGGGTATATCGAATTAGTCGCTTGTTTGGTGCACTTATTGCATGCTATGCGACTCTAGGTAGGATTTGTGTGGCATATTACTAGAGCATCTTGTATTGGATGAGGTGAAGTTATTGGGCCTGAATTGAGTGCCATCAGATTTCATTAAGCTATGTTTGGAACTATAGTGTCTTTAGTCAGCCTCGTGACGGAGTTTGTATTTTTCCAATAGGGGCATATGCCCAGAATTGGATTCGGAGGTTTCTAGGTTGATTTGGTACTTTTGGTGAAAGTTGGCAATTTGAATGTTTAGAATTTTCCTAAGTTTCCATGGTTTGACTTTATGTCTATCGGGATCGGATTTTGGTTTTGTGACTTTGTACGACTCCATTTTTTCATATGGAACATGTCTGCAAAATTTTGTGTGATTCGGAGTTTGTTTAATAGGAATTAGAAGAATGTTATCTTTTTGAAATTCTAAAGTTTCATTGTAATTTTCGTATGTTCTGGTATCTGATTCATGGTATTTGACGTTATTTTGGTATTTTGATCGCGTAAGTGAGTTCGTATGATGATTATGTACTTGTGCAAATGGTTGGAGTGGAGCCTTGAGGGCTCGAGTGAGTTTTGGACGGGTCCCGGAGAGTTTGAGAGAGGTTAGGATTATTAAGGTATTTTGTTCTCGCATTTGCAAGGAAATGGTCGCACTTGTGATCACCGCATTTATGAGATCCTGCTCGCTTTTGCGATGCTGCTCTAGAGGACCAACTTTTGCAATATCGGAACTAATATCACATTTGCGATGGGTTCTGGGTTCACATATGCGAACCCCTACTCACATTTGTAATGGGGAGCTGGACTGGAGTAGGCCGCTTTTGCGATTGCTTTCTCGCACTTGCAAGCCTGCTAGGTTCGCATTTGCGGACCAGTTGTCGCATTTGCGATAGGCTCAGGGTTGGGGCAGGCTTTGCATTTGCGACGCTTGTGTCGCATTTGCGAACCTCTTATCACAAATGCGACATCTGCAGCTGATTATATGTAGTGTATTTCGAGACTTAGCTTCATTCATCATATTTTTGAGCCCTAAACTCGGTGGAAGGCGATTTGGAAGAGTCATTGTTATACAAACTATTGGGTAAGTGATTTTGATCATTTTTTATTACATAACATGATTGTTTAGGAGATTTAACATCTAATCCATGGAATTTGAAGAGAAGTTTTGGGAAATTTTGTCCACAACAACAACCCAGTAAAATTTCACAGATGGGGTCTAGGAGGTTAGAATGTACTTAGACCTTACCCCTACCCCAAAGGGGTATAGAGGCTATTTCTATATACCCTTAACTCAAGAAGACGAAAATAGACAACAGAGTCAGTGACAACAACAAAAATTAGAAAAATAATATAAGCATCATAGAAAACAGAAAATAGATGGAAAAGTAATAACAACAACCAGTAATAATGCCACAGTACAGTGAAAAAAATGGAAAGATAATGTGGAGATAACATACACCACTAATAGTCCAAGACAATACCCTATGAAACTAATCCCCCCTTCAGAATGAAGGAGAAAAATGCTCGACTCCTTCCAAACCTTCAACCCTAGTGCTCGACCTCCACACCGTCCTGTAAAGAGCCATGTCCTCGAAAATCTGAAGTTGAGTCGTGTTCTGCCTTATCACTTCACCCCAATACTTCTTAGGCCTTCCTCTACCTCTTCTCATAACCGCCAAAGCCAACCGCTCAAACCTCCCAAAGCCATAAACTATCATACCCTTGAACTCCCAGACCCTACGCTAGCTGATGCCCTAGCATGTTGCTGGGTAACTACCAACTGTATTAACCAATGCACCGCACTCCTCATGTCCTGATCTGATGGAAGTAGAGAGGGAACTAGATGTGTGTTATCCCTATGAATCTCCTCAAGTGGTGGAGGAGCTGGTAATGGCTGAGTAAGGATCTCGCCCTGGGCCTCCAACTGGGCCCCATCTACAAGAGGTACCCTGCTGGTCCCCTCACCCGCTATTGTATCTCTCCTCTGACTATTCGTAGTCTTCCTAGTTACCGTCATCTCTATATGCAAGCACCAATACGTAAGTTTAACTCAAATTTGCTATAACTCAGTTCTACAACACCATTTAGATTTTAAATAAGGGTAACCAACTAGTAAATGCCATGTAGTTCCCTACTCATATAATGTGGTGCATAACACATCTGTAGACAAGACCCTACTAGAACCGGCTTGTATACTCCATAGGATAGAACTCCTCTGATACCAAGTTTGTCACACCCCGAACCTGGGGGAAGAGGACGGCACCTAGTGCCTCTCTTAACCTAGCGTACCAACTTGCGACTGATTGACTCTAAACATACAATGTCATACTTTGGCTATAAGGCCACATTGCAAGACAATTTGCGAAACAAAATATAAAACTGAATGAAAACTAGCTCTGACTGAACATAAATATAAAGCTGGGCCAACAAGGCGGTCATAACTACTTCAGTTGGTAAACCAACAAATATATACATACAAGGAATACAAGCCCAACATAATGCACTAACTGACATGATATGTCTACAAGCCTCTATTGATAGATGTACTGTGGTTGGAACATGGGCCATAATATATACACAATATGTACTCAAAACCCTAGACCCAATAACTCTGAAGGACATGGAGCTTACCGATCAAGCTGATCACGGATAGCACCTACGGAGGAGGTTTACCAGTTTGTCTATCCAAACCTGCATGCATGAAATGCAGTGTCCCCAAGAATGGGACGTCAATATAAAATAATGTACTGAGTATGTAAACCAATAGAATAATTGAAAGATGAAACTAAACTGATAATATAATAATTGAACGTAACTGGGAGTCAAAGATGATCTGGAGATTTACTTACCTGCTGATACTGACTCAACTCTCTCAATATAGAAAGTAAAATAGTTGCCCGACCATATAAGGCTCAGAACATGTAACTGGTCGGCCGTAGTAGGCTCGCTCATAGGTGCTCGGCCATACTAGGCTCGATATCTAGGCCACTCTGGGCTCGCTCATAAGTGCTCGGCCACAGTAGGCTCGGTATATAACGTACCATCTGATCAGAGTTTTCCCAATAGGGGCATGTCCACCGATTATAGCTCGGTGGTGGTGAAAATACTGTAATACTTTATATATATATATATAAACCCTATACCCTCTTGACTGAAAGAGGATAATACTCAACTGAATAGAAAGTCCCAAAAATAGAGAATATTGTAACTTCTGAGACTAGGATAATGTAAATAAATTCAAGAATATGAAATTCTCTTTATGTCTCATTATCAAACACATGTAGTTATGAGATCATACCAAAATGAAGGAAAGGTTTAGCCTTAACATACATTATCACAGTCTTTCCAATAACCACGTTGAACTCATCTTTTCGCACCATAATCTAGAATAATGATAATAATACTATCATTAAGTTACGAAAGGTACAACTATTGCATAATGAAGGATAAGCTTAATTTATATTAAAACGGGCAGCATCTCCCCTATGATCTTCACTTCCTCCAAATTCAAGATAACACCGTTACATATAGTTGATTATGAAGTGCCAATCATTCTTGGGAGACCTTTCCTTGCTACGGGTAAGGCTCTTTGTGATGTGGAAGGTGGAGAATTCACTTTTAGCGTTGGTGATGAACAAGTGGTATTCCTTGTGTGTAAGTCTATGCCACAACCAAATAACAATGAGGTGTGTTTTTGTGGATTTTTTGACCGATATTATTGTTGATGATACACATGCTATAATCAATATTGGTGATATGTTGGAAGCCGTTTGGCTCAATTTTGATGATGACGATAAGGATGGTTTCATGGAATGTGTGAATTCTTTGCAAGAAATGGGGTTGTATAACTATGCACCCCGAAAAATATCTTTGGATCTTGAGAATTGGAAGACTCCTCCTACAAAGCCTTCTATTGAAGAGCCATCTACTTTGGAGTTGAATTCATTACCTCCACACCTTCGGTACGAATTTCATAGCCCTTGTTTTACTTTACCGTTTATTATTTCCTCTTGTTTGGCTAACGTGCAGGTTGATTCCACATTGGCGGTGTTGCAAAAGAGGAAGAAAGCTATTGGTTGGACTTTGGCGGATATTCGAGGTATATGACCACCTTTTGCTTGCATAAGATCAAGTTGGAGGATGGTGCTAAACCATCCATTGAAACATAAAAGAAGACTCAATGAGGCTATACAAGAAGTTGTCAAGAAGGAGATTATCAAGTGGTTGGATGCCGGGGTTGTCTACCCCATCTCCGATAGTTCATGGACCTCTAGGATTCAATGGGTCCCAAAGAAAAGGGGCAAGAATGTTGTTACAATGATAAGAATCAGTTGATTCCTACAATAAAGGTGGCAGGTTGGAGGGTTTGTATGGATTATCGTAAGCTCAACAAAATTACAAGGAAGGATCACTTTACACTTCCTTTCTTAGACCAAATGCTATATAGATTGGCCAACCAAGATTTCTATGGTTTTCTTGATGAGTACCCGTGCTACAACCAAATTCTCATTGCTCCGGAAGATCAAGAGAAAACAACCTTTACATGTCCCTATGGTACTTTTGAATTCAAGTGGATGCCTTCTGGTTTGTGCAATCCACCGGCGATATTTTAATAGTGTATGATGGCTATTTTTACGGACATGGTGGAGGACTACCTTCAACTTTTCATGGATGACTTCTTGGTGGTTGGGGAGTTTTTTGATGATTGTCTTGCAAATTTGGACAAAGTGTTGGCTAGATGTGAAGAGACCAATTTGGTGCTCAATTGGGAGAAACGCCATTTCATGGTTGAGGAAGGCATTTTCCTTGGCCATAAAATCTCAAGGAATGGAATTCAAGTTGACAAGGAGAAGTTTGAGGTGATTTTGAAGCTTCCACCCCAAACTTCGGTGAAGGGTGCGGAGTTTCCAAGGCCATGCGGGTTTCTACCGGCGCTTTGTCAAAGATTTCTCTAAAGTGGTGTACCTATTGTGCAACCTCCTTGAGAAGGATGCCAAGTTCCATTTCAATGATGATTGTACGATGGCTTTTGAACTATTGAAACTCAAGTTGAGAACTACTCCTATCATTACCGCTTCAAATTGGAGTTTGCCTTTTGAACTAATGTGTGATGCAAGTGAAGTAGCGTTTGGGGCTGTTTTGAGGCCACGTATTAATAATGTTTTTCATCCGGTTTCCTATACTAGTAAGATTATGAATAGTTCCCAAGTCTGTTACACCGTTACGGAGAAAGAGCTCCTTGATATTGTATTTTCCATTGAGAAGTTTTGATTGTACTTGATGGGTGCCAAGGTTATTGTCCACACGAATCATGCAGTGCTTCACTATCTTATGAGGAAAAAGGATTATAAAGCTCAGTTGATGAGATGGGTACTCTTGTTGCATGAATTTGATTTTGATATTCAGGATAGTAAAGGTAGTAAAAACCAAGTGGCAGACCAGTAGTCTCATTTTGGAGAAGGAGGGGAGGCCACATTATGGCCTTGAAATCAATGACTCCTTCCCCGATGAGCAACTATTGGCAATTTCAATGAAAGATGCTCGCGAACCTCATATGTGAATGCGAAGAACAAGTTTATCCAACCTAAATTCCCTTATCTACGAACGTGATGGCTCCCTCGGGAATGTGATGAACAATGACCCCAAGTGATAAAATACCCATCACTATCGCATATGTTCTCCTGAGATCACGAAGCACAACCGGAGCATAAGAAAAATAAGATAAACCAGCAGCTCATGCCACCTCCGAAATCAATTCGAAACATACACCAGCCCCTTGGAACCCCATCTGAACATACCAACAAGTCCCAAAATATAAAACGGACCTACTCGAGACCTCCCATCACACAAAATAACATGAAAATCACGAATCATCAATCATGATCAATCTATTAAGTTCATAGACTTCAAACTTCGAACCAAGCATCCGATTCAAACCGAACCAATACGGAATCTAACCGAATGTTTCACACCAGTGAAAATGACATAACAAACATATTCCAACTGTTAGAGCAACAATACAAATCCGATAAAATCGAAGTCAACTCCTGGTCAAACTTGTGAACTTCTAAACCTTCAAGTTGCTAACCTTCTCCAATTTGAGCCAAAACCTTCTAGAAACAACAAAATGCAAACCCAGGCATACGTACAAGTCCAAATCACCATCCAGACATAGTGGAACCATAAAAACTCTGATCCAAGGTCAAATACACAAAATTCAAACTTGGTCAACTCTTGCAACTTAAAGATTTCTAGTTGAGAATCATTCTTCCAAATCATTCCCGAACCACCCAAAAACCAAAACCCATGATAGATGTAACTCATAATACACCATATGAAGCTACTCGTAACCTCAAGCAACCGAACTGAATACAAATGGTCAAAACGACCAGTCAGATCGTTACACAGAGATGTCAAGCATCTAAGGTTGTATTCAATTTATCGAAGCCAAAAACAATGGAGCGTAGCTTCACCCTTGGAAGAATTGTTGCCCGGCCTTATTGGTTTAGATGACCTTTGGACAGATCGTGCCTCCTTCCAAACCTTTACTTTCTTTGCTTAACCCTTTCATGTTAGCTTGGATATATAATATAGGTCCATATAAGGGAACACTACCATAAATTGTCACAAGCTTACTTATTAAATGTTACACCCCATGTTTTCGTACATGAAAGTACACCATGAGTAAATTGATATAAGCTCGGAAATGAGATTATTTTTGAGGTAATAAATATTATGTTATTTCAAACAAGTGATAAGTAAATTCGTGAAGGTTAGAGGGTAAACAAATCAAAGAAAATGAGTTTCGTCGAAGTTTGATATTCTGGGATAAAATACAGTCCGAGCTATAATACCCGGTATTTATGGACTAGTGCCATAAAAAATACCACATGACCATAATAGTAAGGTGTATAAGGTGTGTTAAAAGTGAGTATTATTTTAAATAATTTGAGATGATTCTTAATTATGTGAATAATTTGTTAAGTATTAGTTAATGGGGGAATTAACTAGTTAATTATTAATCTAGGTTGATTAACTAAAGTCTTTGGATAAAGACCAAGCCCAAAACGTCGCATCAAGCCACTTTCCAAACAAATGACTCTTAGTCATATGTGATTAGGTGGCAAACTAATTACATAACATTTCATTCTTAAAATTTTCAATACCAAAGACCCTATCAGATGCTAAACTCATTTCTAATATTTTTATTATAAAGACCCTGTATTTAAACCTTATAAATTTTCCTCTATGTGATTTGGTTGATGTATCGCATGAGACATCCTAGCCTATCCGGTCGTGATCGAACGCCATGTCGCACACACGGTGGTGACTGTGTTGGAAATTGTAATCAAAATTGTGTGTATACCGGTACCAAATATTTCCTAATTTAAAATTTGGAAATTTATTTAAAACATAACTTATCTCTAATTTGATATTTGGTAATTGTTGGAGGCTTTAATTGATATATGACTATCCTTACTTGCATTACTGCTCGTTTCTTTTAGAGAGTGTTTAGTCATATATACTAGTACTATTTGACAGTACTAACGTCCCTTTTGTTGGGGGCGCTGTATCTTTAATGGATGCAGGTGGTTCCACAGCAGGCGACACTGATCAATGATAGCACTACACTCTTTTTCAAGTTTATTTGGTGGGCCCCACTTCACTCGGGGTCATGTATCTTTTGTTTATTTTATCACCATGTTTTGAGGTATAGCCGAAGCCTTGTTGCCGACACTATCATTGTACCCTTTTGTATCTATTAGAGGCTCCGTAGACATAGCGTGGGTAGTATGTTGGTATGGGAAAAGTCAAATTGGTAATTTTGTAATTGTATCACACGTTCCACATCAAACTATGAAAGAGTATGTATTTTGAAACTTGTAAATGATGTAAATACTGATAACGAGTTTGAGTTGTTATTTACTTGATCCTCCTCACCGCTTAATTAATGAATTGGATTCTACTGTTATTCTTGAATAATTTCGGGTAGAAGGTAACGTACATGCTTTCTCGGCCGGGTTATCTCGGTTAAGCGCCGGTCGCGCTCCCCAAGTTTGAGACGTGACACTTGCTTGCGTGGTTTCTCAGTCTTCTCTAAATGAGTGCATTAAAGTGCGTCAGTATGACGACCCCTATTTGCTTGCCCTTAAGGACACAATGCAGCACGGCAATGCCAAGGAGGTTTCTATTAGAGATGATGGGGTGTTGAAGATGTAGGGCCGGATATGTGTACCCAATGTGGATGGGTTTCATGAGTCTATCTTTGAGGAGGCACACACTTCAAGGTATTCCATTCATTCAGGTGTCACCAAGATATATCAGGATTTGAGTCAGCACTATTTGTCACGCCCCAGACCTGAAGGGGAGCGTACCACTCTGTAACTGTGAACTCTTGAGGGGTAACCCCTCAATATACCAAAAAGCTGATATATATAACTATACAGGCCGACGAAGCCGCCATGAACATCTACTGATATATAAAATATATAGGACTCGTCTACAAGCCTCAAGAGTTAGCTGAACTGTATCATGTTCGGGATAGGGCCTCGACCTACTCATCAAACCTGTATATATAAAATGGACTCCAAGGTCTAGACCTGGTAACTCCGAGGAAGTGGATCTTACCAACCAAGTTGATGTTTGACTCTGTCTGCTGGGAAGTTCTATCCAACTGTCTATCAGGACCTGCAGGCATGAAATGCGGCGTCCCCGGCAAAAGGGATGTCAGTACGAAATAACGTACCGTGTATGTAAGAAAAATAGATTTACTGAAAGCTGCAACTGAACTGATAATACAATAACTTAAAGTAACTGGGAGTCAAAGATAATCTGAATATATGCTTACCTGCTGATACTGACTCAACTCTCTCAATATAATAAGTAAAATAGTTGTCCGGCCTTATAAGGCTCGGTATGTGTAACTGCTCTACCGTAGTAGGCTCGCTCGTAGGCGCTATGTCATACTAGGCTTTGTATCTCGGGCATTCTGGGCCCGCTCATAGGTGCTAGACCACAGTAGGCTCGGTATATAACGTACCATCTGATCAGAGGGTACCTAATAGGGCCCTGCCCATCGTTTATAGCTCAAATGGTCATGAAAATACTGTAATACTGTGTATATATATATAAACCCTATGCTCTCCGGACTGGAAGAAGATAATACTTAACTGAATAGAAAGTCTCGATAAGGGAGAATACTGTAACTTAAGAGACTAGGCCAATGTACATAAATTTAGGAATATTAACTTCTCTTTATGTCTCATTATCAAACACATGTAGTTACAAGATCATGCCAAAATAAAGAAAAGGCTTAGCCTTAACATACCTTAACCTCGTTGAATCTTAATAGCTTCCAAGCAACTTTTCAAAAAACTAAACTCAGTCAACCATAGCATAAGGAGATTCAAAATCAGTGCTGTATAAAGGCTAAGTTTGTAACTTAAGCTAGTACCTCATTTTATGTAAATTTGGGCAGCATCTCCCTGTAACAAAGGCCTTCTCTAATACCATATACCAACAACAATAACCAGAGCAATACAATAAGAACAACATCAACAATAGTGTGCAAAATATTTCATTAACAAGTCATCAACATATCACGACGAGCGGCAAGCTCAGATTGAATCCCTTTAGCACCCTTCAAACCCATTGTCATTAATTCCTGAACATAGTAATATATTCAGTATAATAACCAATACCTTTTAAAGGATTTCCAACCTTGTACTCAATTTTAAAGTTACTCGAAATAGCCCAACGCAAGATAATATCACTGTCGACAACTTCCAAGTTCTTTATAGCTATTTCCTTTTCTGGTTACTAATTTCCTCAATAAGATTGACATGAAAACCAACATAATCATACTAACAATATCATAGCCAACTTAGTTTCCATAATTTCCATCCATTTAAAGTTTATAAGAGCACATTTCAAATCAATCCATCAAGAACAACATCTCAAGCTAATCCAAGTATTTTCTTGTAGTTTATCATCCTAACAACTTAACCAACATATAAGAAAGCTTAAGCACAATTTGTAGGCTGTTATACTAACCTTAGATAGTAGCAAAAACTTGAAATTTCAGCCAAACACAGCCCACAACTATCCTCAATGACAACACAACCTCAAAGAGGTGTTGTTCTTCACTAGAACTAACTTTGTAAACTTTTCAAAGATGATTTCATTTCTGAGCTTACATCTATTGACATACGACGTACTCTTATGTACGAAAACATCGGGTGTAACATCATTCCCCCTTTGGAACATTCATCCTCGAATGTTGACTGATGCGCTTATCAGTCTCATAACCTATATCTCTTACAAATACTTTACTGCTGTCATTTCCGTCTAATCAACTGTTCTGTGAATAAATCCAAAGGCCAGTGCATTCCCCGTTTAGGCCTTTTTTCTCACACCATGACTTGTGGTCGGAATTCTTCCAATCTCGTAACTGTTGTTACCTTATGTCATGTAGCCTATACGACTCTATCCTTATATGTGCACCTATGTGATTCTTCTCTCCTTTGTCCTCCAGCTTTTAGCCAATCTCTAGGCCTCACTTTGTGAACATATACAGAACTATGACAAGATGTCCCTATAGGCATCCATAGGTGTACTGAAGTTCATCACTCGGTACTTGTCGAACTTACGACTATTGCTATATCTTGTTTCATAGCCTAAATTAGCTATGCTTATGGTTTTACTATATCTAGGTAGCTTATATTATACCACAACACTTTCTTTGATTTATTATTAGCAAGGTCTGCTACCCAACTCCAGGTTACTCTCTCGCTGCTTATCCTATATGTATAAATCTAAGAATGATGGCCTAATCTCATCTCATACTTTGGAACTTTTATCCGTCTATTGTTGATTCACCTTAATGTTGATCTATAATCTACCACTGATAACTTGAAACCTCTTACGTAATACATTATCGTTAGGGCTCATGTATCACCAGGGAACATCTGAAGTCATTTGCCTGATCCACCTAGGGACGATACAATACTTCATTAACTGTATTTCATAGCATCCCAACGTGGTTCATCTTATTATGGGGGTATTCTAATCCTGTGCAATTCATGAAATCCCTTTTTCTCTAAATCATTACTCAATTGAAGACCTAAATGTCATACACTTATCAATTATCACAATTACACCCTTATTCTACTACCAGGGCATCATCCCCTATTTTCTAAATGCTCATAGTCTTAAACTCCTCCGAGTTCATTCAGGCTATACTAAGCTTTTTATAACTTATGGAAACCATCATCTCTATTGTCGTGATGGGTTTAATCCTAAGGACTTACCTATTCTCGTCACCTTCTTACTCACATTTTCTTATCCTTACTCCTGTCTGCCTAAAACCTTGTCGCTCTACCATACATTAGCTTGCGACCTACATATATCAATTTATACTACTCGCAACCTTCCTTTAACTTGCTAGCACCATAGATTTCCTTATGTTATTCTGGAACCTCAAGAGAGACATCATATCATCTCTAACTATTCTTTACTCTCTTAACTAGACCTCTATGTACCTGGAAACAATAGGCTAGAAGATATGCCACTAAAGACACAACTATCATTTCTTGATACATAATTACGACGCTTCCAGCCCTCTATCTGATATCTGGATTATTCGTAACTTTCCGTACTTGGGCATATCGTACCTTCTTCACATGTACCTTACTTACCTTTAAATCTTGTATCGTATCTTCTATCTCTTTCATAACCTCCCTTCCATATAGGTGGAATTCACATCCACACCTTAAAGCTCTACTATAATACTTGCACCTCATGTGCGTACACAATCTAGCGGTAGCTTCATACTGGCTTCTTATGAGGTTGGTACTCTTCTAACTAGATTTATTGTAGAGCCATTATAGAATATGGCCATTGTACTATCTCTTTTTTACCTCTGATATTTAGAGTGATTCTACAATGTTCTGAATCACGATTTGTATACTCATCGGGGTCTAATAATCAAACTCCTAATTCACTTAGCTGATGTAACTCTTTAGTTTCCTCTTCTATCTCGGCCTTTAAGTAGGCTTATGCTATCTTCTGATCTGCGGCTCAGGGTATTAGTTATTACTTTAGCCCCTCATGGACGCTATGGAACATCCATGACATAACCTTCTAGCAATTCAAGCTTCTGTCTGTGACGTGGACTCAATTCTTTCTTTTAACTTATACTGGAGTCTCCTATAGCTGTATCGTAGTGAACATATATGCTACATGGATAACACTCCGAAATCTTAAGTGTGTTCATAACGTAACTAACTCTGGGTCATAGATCGAATAACTCCTTTCGTGCCTTCTCAGCTTTCGTTAAAAGTAAGCAATTACTTTTCTTGGTCGTTCTGCCACTTGTTGCATAAATACTTGGCTTATCTTAGTGCCCACATATATTTCAATGTTGTGCAACTCATATGATCTTCAATATTACTTCTGATTTTACTTCCTGTTCCTTAGTCACAATAGGTACCACTTTCTTATAAAGTGCATACGATGTTGTAGTGAGACTGTTCTTACAAGACCATTATTTATTTAGGTCACTATGCTTAGTTTGAATCATTCTTCCTTATTTCCTCAGCTAGTCTTTCGTTATAGTATTTAGGGAAGACTCTCTGACTCATGTAAAGCTGCGAGCTTATTACATTGTATACCTAACGGAATTTTTGATGTTCTTACTCACCTATAAATATCCTTAGTTACATACCTCCGAGCCCTTGTTCTCGTAGGGTTACTTCTGAACTCAATTTTTTTTGTCTCCCCTGTGGCACTCTCTTTTATTTTTGTAACACCTTTACGGCAACTTTAAGTACCTCAACTCCTATCTGAATATATCTCAAGGACTACTATGTCGTATCTACGAGACTGAATTTCCTATGCTGGGGTTCACTAGGTTTATATTGCACGATCTGCTGATTTATCCGTATCCTCTTGTCTAACCATGACTAGGCTCTTCTTGAATCAACTACTAACTACTCGTTGGTCCATTCTCATATTTATATTCCGCGTAATCTCTCTTAGGTTTTTTCCTTTGTCTTAACTTACCTCTCGCACTGGATCCTTATGTATCAAGTGTTCATTCGCACTTATTTATCAATAACATCTTGGGAAGGAACCCTTACTGCATCTCCCCACCATCGTGCTTGTATTATGTTCTGGAGTCATAACATATCCGTAGGATCTGAATAAATACAATCTCATTCCTTTTGCCTTTTTACCGCATTCTTTCTTTACTATTCCATAGCTACTTGAACTACATAACTCCGACTTAATACCGTATCACACCGTCTTCCCCCCCCCCCTTTAGGGGAGTACTAGCATTTAATGCCACAAAGATTTACCTATATATGTTTTACCTCTTCATCTTTGGCATCTTTTCACATCTTCACTGACTCTTACTCGCCTTGCGGTAACTCTTCTATACCAGGGATAACAGAAAATTTCTTACGCGCGAGGGTGACAACTAGTTTAATTGGCACAGTAGTTCTTTAAGCTTAACTATGCTCACAGTGCTTGCTTTAGGGAAGCGTCTTCCTGAATGACCATTAAATGTTATTCTTCCATTGCCCATTCTATTATTGCCGAAACGTGATCTCTGAATTCTCACGATGATGACTATTATCAAGTCCTTCAGTCCCTAAATCATGTTCGGTTTTATCTAGTTTACTAGCCCATACAAATTTTTATTACTCCCGGGGTCTAACTTAGCTTGTTGAAATCACGTTGGAGTCACCAACTTATACTCTCTTATTGTCTCAAGGCCTGTCACCTCTTGTCTTTTCCTTCACTTGACTATAGACTATGTCATCTTGTCATATTTTGATTTACTGTTATCACCCATTTATCATACCTTACTCATAATGCTTCATTTACTCTCTTCTTATTCTCCTGCTAATATTTCTGTCTATCACATTATTATGAAAACTTCAGCAAAACCTTGTTTCACTTTTAGCTCCCCTGGCTCAATCTACCATTTTGGGTTACTCTAACCAAGCTAGATCCTGATATCCCATCCTTCTCTTAAACTATATATGTTAGCTCCCATAGGGCATAACTGAGATGTGTATGGCCAATTGTACATACCTCTATTACTGTTGAAGGTAAATTAGAATCCTTATATTTATCTACCTGAATTGGAAATTCGGATAAACTTCATTAACTGAGTACCTTTACCCTTCTTCACCTTGCGTCTGTTACCTGTTCAAATATATACTTTTACCTTCTGATACTCCCATGGCCTGCTATTCGTGGGGTATGCTAGATATTCCCGTCTTGGGGTCTTAAGTAGGAAATCTGCACATCTGGTATGCACGATCTGATAGGGCCTCAAACAGGGCCACGTCGTCAAGAATTCTCTCTATACTAATGCCCTTACTTGATGTTGTACTAACCCTCTGGCTAGCTGTAATTTTTCAAATTGCAAGCATCTCTATAATTAGCAAATATAAGTCTTGGATTGAACTCTTATGACTCAGTTCTATAGCACGATGTGGATTTAAAAGAAGGGTAACAGACTCTTAAATGCCTTAGGATATAACTGCTCTGATACCAAGTTTGTCATGGCCCAAACCTAAAGAGGCATGGACGACACCCAGTGCCATACTCGGACCGAGCGTACTACTCTGTAACTGTGAACTCTAGAGGGGTCACCCTCAACTTTGGCCGATGAGGCCATATTCTGAACCGTCTAAAAATAAAGCATCTCTCATCTGTAAGGAAAAACATACCCAAAAGCTGATATATATAATTGTGCAGGCCGACGAAGCCGCCATGAACATCTACTGATATACAAAATATATAGGACTCATCTATAAGCCTCTAGAGATAGCTGAACTATATCATGATCGGGACAGGGCCTCGACCTACCCATCAAACCTGTATATATAAAATGGACTACAAGGTCTAGACATGGTAAGTTCGAGGAAGTGGATCTTACCAACCAAGCTGATGTTTGACTCTGTTTGCTGGGAAGGTCTATCCAACTGTCTATCAGGACCTGCAGGCATGAAATGCAGCATCCCCGGCAAAAAGGACGTTAGTAAAAAATAATGTACCGAGTATGAAAGAAAAATAGACTAACAGAAAGCTGCAACTGCACTGATAATACAATAACTGAAACTAACTGGGAGTTAAAGATAATCTGAAGATATGCTTACCTGCTGATACTGACTTAACTCTCTTAATATAATAAGTAAAATAATTATCCGGCCTTATAAGGCTCGATATATGTAACTGTTCTACCGTAGTAGGCTCGCTCGTAGGCACTCTACCATACTAGACTCTGTATGTCGGCCATTATGAGCTCGCTCACATGCGCTCGACCACAGTAGGCTCGGTATATAACGAACCATCTGATCATAGGTTGCACAATAGGGCCTGCCCTTCGATTATAGCTCAATGGTGGTGAAATTACTGTAATACTGTTTATATATATAGACCCTATGCTCTCTGGACTGGAAGAAGACAATACTTAACTGAATAGAAAGTCCCGATAAGGGAGAATTTTGTAACTTAAGAGACAAGGCCAATGTACATAAATTTAGGAATATGAACTTCTGTTTATGTCTCATTATAAAACACATGTAGTTACTGGATCATGCCAAAATGAAGAAAATCTTTAGCCTTAACATACCTTAACCTCGTTGAGTCTTAATAGCTTCCAAGTAACTCTTCTAACAACTCAACTTAGTCTACCATAGCATAAGGAGATTCAAAATCAGTGCTGAACTTAAGCTAGTACCCCGTTTTATGTCAATTTGGGCAGCATATCCCTGTAACAAGGGCCTTCTCCAATACCATATACCAATAGAAATAACTAGAGCAATACAACAAGAACAACATCAATAATATAGTACAAAATATTTCATTAACAAATCATCAACATATCACGACGAGGGGCATGCTCGGATTGAATTCCTTTAGCACCCTTCAACCCCACTATCATTCATTCTTGAACTTAGTAATATATTCAGTATAATAACCAATACCTTTTAAAGGATTTCCAACCTTGTACTCAATTTTAATGTTACCCGAAATAACCCAACGTAAGATAATATCACTGTCGACAACTTCCAAGTGCTTTATAGTCATTTCCTTTTATTGTTACCAATTTCCTCTACAAGATTGACATGTAAACCAACATAATCATACTAACAATATCATAGCCAACTTAGTTTCCATAATTTCCATCCACCTAAAGTTCATAAGAGCAACTTTAAAATCAATCTACCAAGAAAAACAACATCTCAAGCTAATCCAAGTATTATCTTGTAGTTTATCATCCTAACAACTTAACCAACATATAAGAAATCTTAAGGAGAATTAGTAGGCTTTTATACTCACCTTAGACAGTAGCAAAAACTTGAAATTTCAGCCAAACACAGCCCACAACTATCCTCAATGACAACACAACCTCAGAGAGGTGTTGTTCTTCACTAGAACGAACTTTGTAAACTTTTCGAAGATGATTTCATTTCTGAGCTTACATCAATTGACTTACGACGTACTCTTACTTACGAGAACATGGGATGTAACACTATTGGTGGAGAAGAATGAAGAAATATGTAGTATATTATGTGGCTCGGTCTTTGAGTTGTCAGTAGGTGAAGTACTAGCATCAGAGTCGGGCGATTTGCTTCAGAGACTTCAGATTCAACAGTGGAAGTGGGATCGTATTACCATGGATTTAGTTGTTGGGCTCCCACAAACTTTTAAGAAATTTGACGTAGTGTGGGTTATTGTGGATAGACTGACCAAGTCTGCACACTTTATTCCGGTTGTTACTACCTATTCTTTAGAGCAGCTGGCTCAGATCTATATCAGTGAGATTGTTCGTCACATTATATTTCTGGAGAGCTGTGTAGCGTGAGTTAGGCATACAAGTTGAGTTGAGTAGAACATTTCAAGCCCCAGACATACGGGCAGTCCGAGCACACCATTCTGATCTTGGAGGATATGATTTGTGCCTGTGTTATGGATTTTGGGGGTTCATGGTATCAGTTTCTACTGCTTGCAGAGTTCGCTTACAACAACAACTACCGATTGAGTATTTTGATGGCTCATTAGAAGGCCTTATTATCACAAGCCAAATCGGAGGGCCGCGAAGGGCACCTTGTGCCTTACTAAACCGAGTACCAACGTAACATATCGTTCTTATCACACCATCATGGGTAAATGGGATAGAAGGGCCGTCATGAGATAACCAGAATAAAACGTAAAGGAATACTCAACATAGGACGATCGAGCATGATATAGAAACTTGTACATATGACATAAGGGCCTATAAGGCCGACATGATCATTTGTACACTTAAAACATAGGCCGACAAGGCCATACAAGTACCCTTATACATGACATCTATCTACAAGCCTCTAAGAGTACATAAAAATCATAATGGTCGGGACAGGGTCCCGTCAGACCAATCAATACATGTCTAGATCATACTGACCAAATAGGCAACCCCGGAGCAAGTGTAGTGCACCAACATCTTCCACTGAGCAGATAGCCTACTTGGAGGACTATCAACCTGTCTATCGGGACCTACGAGCATGAAACACAATGACCCCAGGCAAAAGGGACTTCATTACTAATAAAGTACTATAAGGCCCCGTAAAACCTTTCAGAAAAACTGAGGTTTCGTGGTGCCAAAGTAGGCTTACGTGTTTGGGGATTGTAAAAATTATTCGCGGAGAGCTTGCTCACCGCGGCTCGGACTTTTTGGGTTGAACAATGCACTAGCATGTAATGGAAAATTTTGGGCAGAAAAATACATTTTTGGCCGCAGAGTGAAGCAGGTGAGGCGAGTTTAGAGATCAAGTTTGTGGCACATTTCAGGACCGCGGACCAGTTCTGCGGTGTATTATGCGACCGCAGAACATGTCTGCGGGCCGCATAATGACCGCAGACCGAGTCAGTTTTGCCTAGTTTCGGAGGGCAATTGTACGGCCTATTCTGCCGACCCTAGAAGCATTATGCGGTCGCATATGCGACCGCAGATCCTATTCCGGAGCTTCATTTTTGGGTTTTAAAAACCCGACCCTACTTCGATTAAATAGGCGAAATGGGCCATTTTTGAGCTATAACCTAATATTTTGAGAGTGCGAGTGTGCCGTAGAGTGGGAGAGTGATCTTCAACAAATTTTCCTTCGATTCTTGCTCAAATATTTGAAGATTAACAAGAAAACTCACTAGGTATTCATCCTAGAGGTAAGATTCTACACCCTAGCCCTTAATTTCAAAATTTATCTAAGAATGGGTAATTAGCAAGACAATTCTTAGGTATGTGAGTTATTTAGTTTGCATGCATGTGTTATCAAAGGGTGTAGGGAGATTGTGAGCTAAAAATGGTAAAGAGTGGGTTGTGGGATGATGGAATCCTCCATAAAAGGACCTTGAAACCTTATTGCACACCTAGTGTTTGATAAAATGCCCAAACGAGCTAGAACCATGATCATCTACCTAATTTTGGTTCAACTTAATATATTTCTAAAATAGATTGAAGTTGCTAAGACTTCCGGAACATTTTAGAGTTTAAGGAAGCTCAATTGAGGTATGTTGTCTAAACTCTTCTTTAAGAATTGGAACCCCCAATATCCTTGTAAGTTGCAACATATTTATTACAAATCGAGTATTCCGAATAAGTTTTGTGACAAAGATATATGTTCAATTTGTGTTTCAAATGCTCTTATCATATTGTATTATCAATTGAGGATGTGTTACAAACTATGGATTGTGTATCTACATGTTATAATTCCAAGTCACAATTTATGTGGAAATTATTATGCCAAATTGTTTAGAGATTGTGATTGGGATTGCTCCTCTACCGGCATATATTGGGGTTAGGCGGCAATGCCGCTATGTGTATGATTTTTGAATTGTTGTTGCACCACTACCCACATATATATATACTGGGATGAGGCGGCATGACCGCTTTGTGTAGGTATTGGTATCGTTGATGCATTTCCACCCGCATATATTGGGGTGAGGTGGCATGACTGCTTTGTGTAGGTTTTTGGTACTCTGGTTATACCTCCACCCGCATACATTGGGGTGAGGCGACAGGGACGCTTGAGTAGAGCTTTGGTATTGTGCTTACACCTCCACCTGCATACATTAGGGTGAGGCAGCGGGGCCGCTTTGTGTGAAAATGATTACAGAGGATCTCATCTAAAATTCTATAAATATTTATAAAAGCTCTTGATAAGCTTGCTTTGGTTTAAATGACTATCTATGATATTCTATTGTCGCCCTGGTTCATCATATTCATATTGTATTTCTGAGTTCTTAAATTAGTGTTTGGTTTTCATACTAGTACTATTCTACATGTACTAACGTCCCTTTTGTCGGGGGCGCTGCATCTTTAATGGATGCATGTGCTTCCACAGAAGAAAATATTGACTAGTG